>NC_069502.1:118467953-118544537 GCF_027579735.1 Bombina bombina
GAAAGCCGTTAGGGCGAAACATGTTAGGGACGTTAGGGAATTGGTGAGGAGTCCTGGAGCTCCTGTATTTTTAGATGAGCCTTAGAATGCTATATTACTAAACCTGTTCTACTAAATACTAGCTTAAGGTGGTTATCATCTCTGTTAAAATCTAACAATATTTGATCTTACACGCTCGATGTTCATTAAATAGACCTGATGGGCAAGTGATACGAAAGCAGTATATCTAGGTGTGGGGCTGAGTTGTAGGAGTTACTCGACACAGATAAACTTTATCTTGCAAACTGGGAATTAAATACACAATACTGGCATATGATTTAATGATTACCGGGTAGGATTGCATCTACTCCACCGGCTACAAACCCGAGCGGTGTGGTCAGCAGTAGCCCCATTTGAATTGCGAAAGCCGACATTGCATGTGTGTGCTGAAATTAGACAGCATTTGTGTTCGAGTCAGCTGCACTCAAAACTCTCTATATAATCAGCGAACAGCTCTGTCACTTATGTGGCAATAACCGCTATGCTACAGCTATAAGCTTACAACTAACGTGTGGTATCATCAATATTTTAAATTGTAATACTCCATACCAAAAACTGATGGGCTGTACCTGAGTAGTTATAGCTTGTAAGATGTAGGTATGCTGAATTTTTACTTATGTGAATTAACACTGCTTTAAAAACACGGTATACAAACTGTACACCTATATCAAATTAAAGATTACCTCTCTCACTCATTTGAGAATAACGGTTACGTTATAATAATAAGTCTACAACAAGTCGGTGGTATCATTAATATCTGTAAACATAATATACTACATTAACTGACCAGCTCTATCTGAACATCATTAGCCTTGAACCTGTACATGCGCTGAATTTTTATTTATGCTTAGGGGCACTACTCTAACATACAAACTTTGCACTAAACACACGAACCAACAACAAATATGTTTAATATTGCATGAGTCGAGTTGACATGCTCCTGTATATGGCATATAAGTGGTGTGCCAATATATAAGCTTATAATAAACGTGCTGAATTTTGATTTATCTCAGCGGGCAGAGCTATCCAATAGGGTTCAAAAGCATATAGTAAGATACTTGATACCACAACAAGCATTCCAAGAGAGTGGGTACTGATGTAACATAAGCAGTACGCCAAACATACTAACTTATAATTAATGTGCTGAACGTAGATTTATTCTAGTGGGCAATATTAATTTACAGTATATATGAGCTATACAAAAATACATGAACCCACAATAAATCTAGAAACTGCACACCTAACTCACGGGTTATAACTGTATATTAAGAGCTTTTAACCAATGTATGTGAATCATAAAGTACAAGTGTCACGCCAAACACATGAGCCTATAATAATCCTATGAAGATAGTAGGGGCTTTTCTTTATGTGGATTACTAATCTGACATTCAAAAATGAACACATTAGGTTAAAAATCGCTCACTACAGCAGTATTAATCTCCTTAACAGGATATATGGTACTCTTATCACCCCATGTTAACATACAAAGTATACTACCCACCAGTAGACAGTATTGAGTTGATTTAAAAGAATCAGAGCTGTATTGACAAACGGTCAATTTGTAACATACAGTAACTGTTGTGTATAACAAAGTGATATCTTATTAAGATTATTACTATTTAAGACTACAGAATATCTTACTCTGCTTTGTCTATTACATATATATACACACAATTATTCTACATGACTTCTTGTTATGAGTCTGCATCAGTTTAAATTAACTTGATACAATTTTACTTAAGAAGTCTACCAGTACAACCAATGACCTACCTGGCTAGAATCTATTTAAAGAGAACAGGTTAACCACTGATTCTTTAGCATCTAAGTGTGTTTTTAAATTTATTTCCAGTATTTTATACTAATTTTGACACAATAAAAGTTATGTTTTAACGTTGAACACGCAAACTCACTAGACCATCAGCAACTCTATTTTACCTTAAGGAACAAAGTCTTTCATACCATTTATAATTATACCCTATATCAGGGGTGTCAAACTCAAATTCATCGGGGGCCACATCAGCAGTTTGGTCACCCTCAAAGGGCCTCAAAGGGCCGGTTGTATAGGACTATGTGTCCACTCTTTATTATCATAATAAATTATTGTCACTGCATTCAATTATTACTGTTTTTTTCTAATAATGTATAAGTAATAACTAGCTCTGAAAGCAGAAACATAGTCAGAATAATGGCAAGTAGATATTCAAATGTACAATAATTGTACAATTTATTGAAAAATTATTTTTGGTAACAGACAGTAATTTAGGTTAAAAATATGTATTCAAAAATACCCCACAATGCAATGTCCCCTTTTAACCAATTCCCTAACACCAGAAGAGAAATAACACCTTACAATACATACAAGGAGTGCTATCTGGTAATATACATAACACACAATGGTTCTCAAACAAACCACATCCATCCTGTAACTTCTGATATGTAAAACATCCCACTTCCTAATAATGAGTAGTCATGTGCTTTATATAGTTATTCTACCTTCTGTTAACCCCTTGGGCAGCGGCTAAGCCTCCCTGAGCTGAGTACCTGACCTCCTGTCTATCCTGGCTGCTACAAGTCCTGGCTCCCTTGTGGCCTGCCATTAATAGTATACTACTGCAGAGAGTGTTTTACTGTGTGTGTTTGTGTATTACTGTACAGTCCCGGCCTGGCCCCTCTCCGGCAGTAGCCGGCCCTTCACTTTACACTACTTACCTGGCTTTTAGTTGCGTCGTCCGTTCATTGCTCTTGCTGCCTGCCTGCCTGCCACCCACGCCGCCTCAGTGTTGTCGTTGTGTCCGACTCCTGTCTGTCCCCTTGGCTCCAGTCCTCCTGCTGCCTTGAACGTGGCCACACACAGTCTGCTACAGCTCCTGCCGCCTGAGCCTCTTGCGCAGTATGTCACTGTGCGCACGGCGTGTGGAGGCGGAGCTGAGCAGCCGCAGACAGAGCCAGGGCAGGTGGTGGGAGAGTCAGAGTGTGTGTGTTCATAATATGTGGACCGGATTCCGGATTTACCGGCCGGTCCACATATTGCAGGGCAGCCAGCGAGCCTGATTGTAAGTAACTAAAGCGGCAGAAGGCTCCTCCACGGCTCCTGACTCCAGTCCACTCAGTCAGTCCAGTCTTTTTTTTCACATCACAGTGCACTATGCAGAGATGTGCCCGACTTGTCAGTCCGCCCCTGAATAATAAGGCGGCGGCTACACGGGCCACATGACAAGGTCTGGTGGGCCGGATTCGGCCCGCGGGCCTTGTGTTTGACACCCGTGCCCTATATTAACCCCTAAGAGTGCTATATATGTAGTCTGTCGAGTTAGAGCCTTTCTCTACCAAAAGTGCTATATATGTAGTCTGTCGAGTTAGAGCCTTTCTCTACCAAAAGAGATTATTTCAGACATCACTGGGGGAAAGGGCCATGCCCTCCCACAAGATAGACCTTTCAAGGCTAAGAATAAGTCCAATTTTCGTTCCTTTCGCAATTTCAGGAACGGACCGGCTTCCAACTCTGCAGCCTCTAGACAAGAGGGTAAGGCTTCCCAGACTAAACCAGCTTGGAAACCAATGCAAGGCTGGAACAAGAGTAAACAGGCCAAGAAGGCTGCTGCTGCTACCAAAACAGCATGAAGGGGTAGCCCCCGATCCGGGATCTAGTAGGGGGCAGACTCTCTCTCTTTGCTCAGGCTTGGGCAAGAGACGTTCAGGATCCCTGGGCACTAGAAATAGTCTCCCAGGGTTATCTTCTAGAATTCAAGGAACTACCCCCAAAGGGAAGGTTCCACATGTCTCACTTATCTTCAAACCAAATAAAGAGACAGGCATTCTTACATTGTGTAGAAGACCTGTTAAAGATGGGAGTGATACACCCAGTTCCAACTGTGGAACAACGTCAGGGGTTTTACTCAAATCTGTTTGTAGTTCCCAAAAAAGAGGGAACTTTCAGACCAATTCTGGATTTAAAAATTCTAAACAAATTTCTCAGAGTTCCATCGTTCAAAATGGAAACCATTCGAACAATTTTACCTACAATCCAGGAGGGTCAATTTATGACTACCATGGATTTAAAGGATGCGTACCTACATATTCCTATCCACAAAGATCATCATCAGTTCCTAAGGTTCGCCTTTCTGGACAAACATTACCAGTTCGTGGCTCTCCCATTCGGGCTAGCCACTGCTCCAAGGATTTTCACGAAGGTGCTCGGGTCCCTTCTAGCGGTCCTAAGACCAAGGGGTATTGCAGTGGCACCTTATCTGGACGACATTCTAATCCAAGCGTCGTCTCTTTCCAAAGCAAAGGCTCATACAGACATTGTTCTAGCCTTTCTCAGATCTCACGGGTGGAAGGTGAACGTAGAAAAGAGTTCCCTGTCTCCGTCGACAAGAGTTCCCTTTTTGGGAACAATAATAGATTCTTTAGAAATGAAGATCTTCCTGACAGAAGTCAGAAAGTCAAAGCTTCTAAACTCTTGTCAAGTTCTTCACTCTATTCTGCAGCCTTCCATAGCTCAGTGCATGGAAGTAGTAGGGTTGATGATTGCAGCAATGGACATAGTTCCTTTTGCTCGAATTCATCTAAGACCATTACAACTGTGCATGCTCAAGCAGTGGAATGGGGACTATACAGACTTGTCTCCAATGATTCAAGTAGAAAAGATGACCAGAGACTCACTCCGTTGGTGGTTGACCCAGGATCACCTGTCCCAGGGAATGAGTTTCCGCAGACCAGAGTGGGTCATTGTCACGACCGACGCCAGTCTATTAGGCTGGGGCGCGGTCTGGGATTCCCTGAAAGCTCAGGGTCTATGGTCTCGGGAAGAGTCTCTTCTCCCGATAAACATCCTGGAACTGAGAGCGATATTCAATGCTCTCCGGGCTTGGCCTCAACTAGCGAAGGCCGGATTCATAAGATTCCAGTCAGACAACATGACGACTGTAGCTTACATCAACCATCAGGGGGGAACAAGGAGTTCCTTGGCAATGAGAGAGGTGTCCAAAATCATCAAATGGGCGGAGGATCACTCCTGCCACCTATCTGCAATCCACATCCCAGGAGTAGACAACTGGGAGGCGGATTATCTGAGTCGTCAGACTTTCCATCCGGGGGAGTGGGAACTCCACCCGGAGGTGTTTGCCCAGTTGACTCAATTATGGGGCATTCCAGACATGGATCTGATGGCGTCTCGTCAGAACTTCAAGGTTCCTTGCTACGGGTCCAGATCCAGGGATCCCAAGGCGGCTCTAGTGGATGCATTAGTGGCGCCTTGGTCGTTCAACCTAGCTTATGCGTTTCCACCGTTCCCCCTCCTTCCCAGGCTTGTAGCCAGGATCAAACAGGAGAAGGCCTCTGTGATT
Source organism: Bombina bombina (assembly GCF_027579735.1). Taxonomy (NCBI): domain Eukaryota; kingdom Metazoa; phylum Chordata; class Amphibia; order Anura; family Bombinatoridae; genus Bombina; species Bombina bombina. The sequence continues at coordinate 118,473,341 of NC_069502.1, forward strand.
CTGATAGCTCCTGCGTGGCCGCGCAGGACTTGGTATGCAGACCTGGTGAATATGTCATCGGCTCCACCATGGAAGCTACCTTTGAGACAGGATCTTCTAGTACAAGGTCCATTCGAACATCCAAATCTAGTTTCTCTGCAGCTGACTGCTTGGAAATTGAACGTTTGATTTTATCCAAGCGTGGGTTTTCAGATTCAGTGATAGATACTCTGGTCCAAGCCAGAAAACCTGTGACTAGAAAGATTTACCATAAAATATGGAAAAGATATATCTGTTGGTGTGAATCCAAGGGATTTTCCTGGAGTAAGATTAAAATTCCTAGGATCTTCTCCTTTCTCCAAGAAGGTTTGGATAAGGGATTGTCAGCGAGTTCTCTAAAAGGACAGATTTCTGCTTTATCTGTCTTGTTACACAAACGACTGGCAGCTGTGCCAGATGTACAAGCTTTTGTACAGGCTTTGGTTAGAATCAAGCCTGTTTACAGACCTTTGACTCCTCCCTGGAGTCTAAATTTAGTTCTTTCAGTCCTTTAAGGGGTTCCGTTTGAACCCTTACATTCCATAGATATCAAGTTACTATCTTGGAAAGTTTTGTTTTTGGTTGCTATTTCTTCTGCTAGAAGAGTTTCTGAATTATCTGCTTTGCAGTGTGACCCACCCTATCTGGTGTTCCATTCAGATAAGGTTGTTTTGCGTACCAAGCCTGGTTTTCTTCCAAAAGTTGTTTCCAACAAGAACATTAACCAGGAAATAGTTGTTCCTTCTTTGTGTCCGAATCCAGTTTCAAAGAAGGAACGTTTGTTACACAATTTAGATGTAGTCCGCGCTTTAAAGTTCTATTTAGAAGCAACAAAGGATTTCAGACAAACTTCTTCTTTGTTTGTCATTTATTCTGGTAAGAGGAGAGGACAAAAAGCTACTGCTACCTCTCTTTCTTTCTGGCTGAAAAGCATCATCCGATTAGCTTATGAGACTGCCGGACGGCAGCCTCCTGAACGAATCACAGCTCACTCTACTAGGGCTGTGGCTTCCACATGGGCCTTCAAGAACGAGGCTTCTGTTGATCAGATATGTAAGGCAGCGACTTGGTCTTCTCTGCACACTTTTGCCAAATTCTACAAATTTGATACTTTTGCTTCTTCGGAGGCTATTTTTGGGAGAGAGGTTTTGCAAGCCGTGGTGCCTTCTGTTTAGGTAACCTGATTTGCTCCCTCCCTTCATCCGTGTCCTAAAGCTTTGGTATTGGTTCCCACAAGTTATGGATGACGCTGTGGACCGGACACACCAATGTTGGAGAAAACAGAATTTATGCTTACCTGATAAATTGCTTTCTCCAACGGTGTGTCCGGTCCACGGCCCGCCCTGGTTTTTTTAATCAGGTTTGAAAAATTTCTTTCTCTATACACTACAGTCACCACGGCACCCTATAGTTTCTCCTTTTTTTCTCCTAACCGTCGGTCGAATGACTGGGGGGGCGGAGCCTGGAAGGGACTATGGACAGCTTTTGCTGTGCTCTTTGCCATTTCCTGTTGGGGAAGAGAATATTCCCATAGCTAATGGGTATCTCCAGCGCCAAAATATTTACCACTTAAGGCCCCTCCCAGGAAAAACCGAGATCTCCCAACCGGATCTCAAAATTACAGTTAATGTGTGTGGAGGGGGGGCGCTAAAAAAACCTCCAAATGGAGGGGCTAAAAGTGGAATCCAAAAGATTAAAAGAGGGCAGACTAAGAACCTTAAAACAATCATTGCCCCGAGTGTACCTAATTTACCTAAAAATAAAATAAGGGATGTCATTGGCGAACAGCTGAAAGGCTTTTTTCCATGCCATTTATGCAAGGCCTGCAAGCATGGCAAAAAAACACACACATTTAAATCTATGGTCACGAAGGAAAACTTAGTTATGAAAGATACCATTAGATGTCAGGATACAGGTGTAATATACCTAATTGAGTGTGGTTGTGGACTCCAGTATATTGGCCAGACATCTAGGAAACTTAAAGACAGAATACGCGAACATCTCCTCCAGATTAAATGGAAAAAAGATGATTTTCCTATATATAAGCACTTTAAGGAAACGCACAATAGTAGCAGTGCGAGTTTCAAATACATGGGTATATGTAAACCCATGACGAACTGGAGAGGAGGGGACTTTTAAAAATGGAATCCAAATGGATTTTTAATTTAGATTGTATATTCCCTAAGGGCCTTAACAGTAGTGTGGAAATCTTCCACTTACTCTGATATTCTTCTCAAGTAGTGTATAGAATCAACAGATAGAAGATTAAATATACTATCAGTAGATTCCACTCTTTGATCTGGAAGGCACTCACCTACCTACCCATTTTACATGCAGAGGTATCTGAAATATTATGAACACGACGTACTCATATAACGTCTGGTTTATTTTAGACTATCATGGGAGTTTCTTATGAGTCTGGATCTTCCTCTGGTAAACACAATGGTCTATATACCCTGTAGTTTTATTCTGTCCTTTTAAGGCTAATCTCATGTTTAGTGTATATTTTATATTTTTTATATTTTTTATGGATCTAGTAGGTACCCAAATTAGATTATTAGATTTTTAGATTTTTAGATTTTTTAGATCTTAGTACAATAACCTTCTATGGTATCCTTGACTTCTTATTAGCATTTTTGATTTATTCAAAGCATTCGCTATTTGGCGATTTGTTAACCTCAACAGGTGGTCGTTATTACACCATCCTCATTTCATACTATAACGTAAGTTTTTTTATTTACGTTCTATCTGTTACTATATATTTTTAAATTTTTATTTTTTCTTTTCTATATGTATTGTTGTCCATTTATATAAATATTTTATACGCAATATTGCTTATTTATTATATCAGCTTATTGGTGATTTCGCCGGAATTTAGGCAGATGCTATTTTAAGATTGGATTTATTTTAAGATTCGATTTATATTTTAGATCTGAGCCATGGTATCCATTACTTATATTATTGATTTGTCTTCCAACCTTCAAATACACCATATAGGCAAAGCAAGATTGTATTATTCACCCCTGCAATAGATCCCCTGTATACGGATGGTTTCAGTTTGCAACATTATTTACCTGCTTACTGAAAATAACCATGGTAACCGTAATGGGTATATAGTTCCACGCAATTCCGGAAGCTAAGACATGTAGCATCACGCGACTTCCGGCCATAAAATTGACAATTTTCTGTAGGGGCATTAGCGTGGCGAATACCCGGAAGTGACGGTAAAGGATGCGATGTGAAACCCGGTCACTTCCGTTTACGCATTGCCAACCAGGATAAGGTTATGAAGGTGGAAGTAAATAACGTTATTGCAGTACCTTTTACTACTTCCGGGGTATACCCGACATTGTACGGCACCAAATGTAAATGTTTGGCGCGAAATTCCAGCAAATAACATTGGCTGGTTACCCCTATTAAAGGTATGTGAAAATAGTAAGCCGATCTCAGTCTTGAGAAAGGTCCCAGGAGAGGACTGAAACGCGTAGACACTTCTGATATCACGGCTCAGATTATATTGGTAAGCTTAATACCTATCTATCTACTTGGTTTTAGCTTTATTGCACTATATTTTTTATCTTGTTTTAGGGCTGTGAATTCGTTTGCAGATTGCACTTGGGATTTCCCATAAGAAGAGCCTTACATTTGATTAACTATTTGGATACAATATATAATTGGATATAAGGTCTAGGACTTTTTCAATCCTTGGGATAAACAAATAAAGGGATTTTTCACTAATTTTTTGGAAATATATTTTTCACAAATTTTTTTGGAAATATATTCTTGACTATTAGTAACTCACTCCACCGGGTGGATTGCCTAGTAGATTTTTTCAATCACCACACCAGGTATACACCTATTTTTTGGCCAGCACCCTTTTTTACACATTTTTCATACACCATTCACACTTTTTTTATACTATTTTTTTTACACAGTTTGTTTCACATTTTGACATATATACATTTTTATATTCTTACATTTTTATATTTTTTATACACTTTCTACACATTTTTTACACATTTTTAACACCTTTTTATCACACTTTTTTAGCTTTTACACAATTTTTATTTTTCATTTTTATTTTTTATTTTTAATCCTATTTTTTCACATCCTCACTTGGAGTAATCTCAATTGGACACATTAGGACATCTAACACACTGGATCACACGGAACCTACCTGGACTTTATAAGACTTTTATCTGGGACATTTATTGTTTTAGATAATTTGCTAAATCTGTTCACTTTCATTTTGAAGTTTTTATTATTCTATGTTCGTTTAACTACAAGTTGTGTTAATTAAAATAGGTATTACTTTTAAAGTTTCTTAGTTATTTCTTTTATTTTTCTATCAGCGCTGTATGTACTGAATTTTTTAACACCTGTGGATATCATTTTATGCTTCCTTTGTGTACTTTTTAAGTATATATTGTTTAACATTTTATATTGGATATTCTTAGTGTTTTTTATAAGATCTATAAGAAGTTAACATTGAGTTTCAACTTTCCTTCTAAATCACACCATCTGCCCTCTTTTAATCTTTTGGATTCCACTTTTAGCTTTTAGACCCTCCATTTGGAGGGTTTTTTTAGCGCCCCCCCCCCTCCACACACATTAACTGGAAGAGAATATTCCCACAAGTTATGGATGACTCCGTGGACCGGACACACCGTTGGAGAAAGCAATTTATCAGGTAAGCATAAATTCTGTTTTTTTTGTGCTACATGTTTAGGAATACCTATTTGGTGTACAGATAGATGTTGCCCTATGAGCCTTATGTCTCCCAGGACGATGCTATTAAGGCAAGGCCACAGTTTTCTACTTAAAGGTCCCATGCCTCTATGGCGTCTCATGCAGTGCCCTGCGGTTCCTCTCAATCTCCTAGTGGAGTTATTTGCCTACAGAAATTACAGCTCAGGTATCCTTGGCGGTATCTGTGGCTTTATCTGTTTTTCTCTATTTTCAGGGAAAACGCAAGAGGACATTTTCATTTTCAGATAGTAAGGTTGCTGCTCCTTAGTAGTTTCTGAAGGGGAAACCTCAGAATTGGACAGTATAATTGCTTCATCTGATGCTGAAGTGGCGACTGCCACTTCTTTCTCTCTGGTCTAGAAGTATTATTCGTTTGGCGTATGAGACTGCTGCACAGCAGCCTATTGAGAGAATTACAGCTCATTCCACTAGGGCTGTTTTTTCTTCTTGGGCCTTCAAGAATGAGGCCTCTGTGGAAAAGATTCGCAAGGCTGCGACCTGCTCTACTTTGCACACTTTTTCTAAATCTATAAATTTGATACTTTTGTCTTGGCTAAGGCTTCTTTTGGGAGGAAGGTTCTTCAAGCAGTGGTGCCTTCTGTTTAGGTTACCTGTCTTGTCACTCCCTAATCATCTGTGTCCTCTGGCTTGGGTATTGATTCCCAACAGTAATTGCTGATTTTGTGGACTTGCGTGTCTTAAGAAAGAAAACGGAATTTATCCTTACCAGATAAATTTCTTTCTTTCTTGACACAGTGAGTCCAAGGCCCTCCCTGTTTTTCAGAGTTTTTTTTTTATATAAACCTCAGTAGGGCTGCATGATTAATCGCGGATGCTGTTTTAAACCGCAATTAATCGCTACGGTTTTAAAACCGCAAGAGTACGCAATTTTTTTAAAGAAAAAAAAATCTTCAGATCATCCTGAAAATGGAAGCGGAGAGGGAGGATGAGTGGGCAGACCAGTGTGTGGCTGTGGGTGGACCTGAGAATGCCCGCAAAACAGCCATTTTGGAAGAGATTGAAGAGTGTGTGGGAGTCATCTGGGAATGTTGTGGCGGTGGGACAGCTCAAAGTTGTGAGCAATAAAGTGAATATTGTAAACAAACTTTAAAGTGTCTTACTGTTTTTTTTTAACTTCAGTGACGCATAACATTTGAGTTTGATTACACATTACAATAATACAATATATTTTATTTATAAATGTTCATTAGGGGTTGCTTGTAGGATGTATTGTGAAGTGAATTGTAAAATATAATATACTAGTCCTAAAGCCCATTTACACGGGCCATTTTTTGCAGTACAGAGGTCCCACCCCTTGCTCTCTCTCCCTCCCCCTCTCTTTTGCTCTCTCTCCCCCTCTCTTTTGCTCTCTCCCCCTCTTTTGCGCTCTCTCGCTCCACCTCTCTTTTGTGCTCTCTCTCTCTCCCCCTCTCTTTTGCTCTCTCCCCCCCTCTCTTTTGCTCTCTCCCCCCCTCTCTTTTGCTCTCTCCCCCCCTCTCTTTTGCTCTCTCTCCCCCCCTCTCTTTTGCTCTCTCTCCCCCCCTCTCTTTTGCTCTCTCTCCCCCCCTCTCTTTTGCTCTCTCTCCCCCCCCTCTTTTGCTCTCTCTCCCCCCCTCTTTTGCTCTCTCTACCCCTCTCTTTTGCTCTCTCCCCCCTCTCTTTTGCTCTCTCCCCCCTCTCTTTTGCTCTCTCTCCCCCCTCTCTTTTGCTCTCTCTACCCCCTCTCTTTTGCTCTCTCTCCCCCTCTCTTTTGCTCTCTCTCCCCCTCTCTTTTGCTCTCTCTCCCCCTCTCTTTTGCTCTCTCTCCCCCTCTCTTTTGCTCTCTCTCCCCCTCTCTTTTGCTCTCTCTCCCCCTCTCTTTTGCTCTCTCTCCCCCCTCTCTTTTGTGCTCTCTCCCCCCCTCTCTTTTGTGCTCTCTCCCCCCTCTCTTTTGTGCTCTCTCCCCCCTCTCTTTTGTGCTCTCTCCCCCCCTCTCTTTTGTGCTCTCTCCCCCCTCTCTTTTGTGCTCTCTCCCCCCCTCTCTTTTGTGCTCTCTCCCCCCTCTCTTTTGTGCTCTCTCCCCCTCTCTTTTGTGCTCTCTCCCCCCTCTCTTTTGTGCTCTCTCCCCCCTCTCTTTTGTGCTCTCTCCCCCCTCTCTTTTGTGCTCTCTCCCCCCTCTCTTTTGTGCTCTCTCCCCCCTCTCTTTTGCTCGCTCTTCCCTCTCTTTTGCTCGCTCTTCCCTCTCTTTTGCTCGCTCTTCCCTCTCTTTTGCTCGCTCTTCCCTCTCTTTTGCTCGCTCTTCCCTCTCTTTTGCTCGCTCTTCCCTCTTTTGCTCGCTCTTCCCTCTCTTTTGCTCGCTCTTCCCTCTCTTTTGCTCGCTCTTCCCTCTCTTTTGCTCGCTCTTCCCTCTCTTTTGCTCGCTCTTCCCTCTCTTTTGCTCGCTCTTCCCTCTCTTTTGCTCGCTCTTTTGCTCTCCCCCTCTCTTTTGTGCTCTTCCCCCTTCTCTCTCCCCCCCCAACTCTCTTCTCTCCCTCTTTTTTTCTCTCTTCCCTCTCTTTTGCGCTCTTCCCTCTCTTTTGCTCTCTTCCCTCTCTCTTGCTCTCTTTTCCCTCTCTTTTGCTCTCTTCCCTCTCTTTTGCTCTCTTCCCTCTCTTTTGCTCTCTTCCCTCTCTTTTGCTCTCTTTCCCCTCTTTTGCTTGCTCTCTTCCCCTTTCTTTTGCTCTTTCCCCTTTCTTTTGCTCTTTCCCCTTTCTTTTGCTCTTTCTCCTTTCTTTTGCTCTTTCCCCTTTCTTTTGCTCTTTCCCCTTTCTTTTGCTCTTTCCCCTTTCTTTTGCTCTTTCCCCTTTCTTTTGCTCTTTCCCCTCTCTTTTGCTCGCTCTTCCCTCTCTTTTGCTCGCTCTTCCCTCTCTTTTGCTCGCTCTTCCCCTTCTCTCTCCCCCCCAACTCTCTTCTCTCCCTCTCTTCCCTCTTTTTCTCTCTTCCCTCTTTTGCTCTCTTCCCTCTCTTTTGCTCTCTTCCCTCTCTTTTGCTCTCTCTTCCCTCTCTTTTGCTCTCTCTTCCCTCTCTTTTGCTCTCTCTTCCCTCTCTTTTGCTCTCTCTTCCCTCTCTTCTGCTCTCTCTTCCCTCTCTTTTGCTCTCTCTTCCCTCTCTTTTGCTCTCTCTTCCCTCTCTTTTGCTCTCTCTTCCCTCTCTTTTGCTCTCTCTTCCCTCTCTTTTGCTCTCTCTTCCCTCTCTTTTGCTCTCTCTTCCCTCTCTTTTGCTCTCTCTTCCCTCTCTTTTGCTCTCTCTTCCCTCTCTTTTGCTCTCTCTTCCCTCTCTTTTGCTCTCTCTTCCCTCTCTTTTGCTCTCTCTTCCCTCTCTTTTGCGCTCTCTTCCCTCTTTTGCGCTCTTCCCCTTTCTTTTGCGCTCTTCCCCTTTCTTTTGCGCTCTTCCCCTTTCTTTTGCGCTCTTCCCCTTTCTTTTGCGCTCTTCCCCTCTCTTCCCTCTCTTTTGCTCGCTCTTCCCTCTCTTTTGCTCGCTCTTCCCTCTCTTTTGCTCGCTCTTCCCTCTCTTTTGCTCGCTCTTCCCTCTCTTTTGCTCGCTCTTCCCTCTCTTTTGCTCGCTCTTCCCTCTCTTTTGCTCGCTCTTCCCTCTCTTTTGCTTGCTCTTCCCTCTCTTTTGCTCGCTTTTGTGCTCTCTCCCCCTCTTTTCCTCTTTCTCTCCCCCTCTTTTCCTCTTTCTCTCCCCCTCTTTTCCTCTCTTTCTCCCCCTCTTTTCCTCTCTTTCTCCCCCTCTTTTCCTCCCTTTCTCCCCCTCTTTTCCTCCCTTTCTCCCCCTCTTTTCCTCTCTTTCTCCCCCTCTTTCTCCCCCTCTTTTTCCCCCTCTTTTCCTCTCTTTCTCCCCCTCTCCCCCCCCACCTCTCTTCTCTCCCTCTCTTCTCCCACCTCTCTCTTCCCCTCTTTTCTTTTGCTCTCTTTCCCTCTCTTATTTTCTCTCTTCCCTCTTTCTTTTCCCTCTCTCTTCCCTCTCTTTTGCTCTCTCTTCCCTCTCTTTTGCTCTCTCTTCCCTCTCTTTTGCTCTCTCTTCCCTCTCTTTTGCTCTCTCTTCCCTCTCTTTTGCTCTCTCTTCCCTCTCTTTTGCTCTCTTTTGCTCTCTTTCCCCTCTTTTGCTCTCTCTTCCCTCTCTTTTGCTCTCTTTCCCCTCTTTTGCTTGCTCTCTTCCCCTTTCTTTTGCTCTTTCCCCTCTCTTTTGCTCGCTCTTCCCTCTCTTTTGCTCGCTCTTCCCTCTCTTTTGCTCTCTTTTGTGCTCTCTCCCCCTCTTTTCCTCTTTCTCCCCCTCTCTTTTGCTCTCTTCCCCCCCCCCCTCTTTTCCTCTCTTTCTCCCCCTCTCTTTTGCTCTCTTTCTCCCCCTCTCTTTTGCTCTCTTTCTCCCCCTCTCTCTCCCCCCCACCTCTCTTTCTCCCCCTCTCTTCTCCCACCTCTTTTTTTGCTCTCTCTTTCCCTCTCTTTCCCCCTCTTTCCCCCTCTTATTTTCTCTCTTCCCTCTCTTTTCCCTCTCTTTTGCTCTCTTTTCCCTCTCTTTCGCTCTCTTTTGCTCTCTTTTCCCTCTTTTGCTCTCTTTTCCCTCTCGTTTGCTCTCTTCCCTCTCTTTTGCTCTATCTTCCCTCTCTTTTGCTCTATCTTCCCTCTCGTTTGCTCTATCTTCCCTCTCGTTTGCTCTATCTTCCCTCTCTTTTGCTCTCTTTTCCCTCTCTTTCGCTCTCTTTTGCTCTCTTTTCCCTCTTTTGCTCTCTTTTCCCTCTCGTTTGCTCTCTTCCCTCTCTTTTGCTCTATCTTCCCTCTCTTTTGCTCTATCTTCCCTCTCGTTTGCTCTATCTTCCCTCTCGTTTGCTCTATCTTCCCTCTCTTTTGCTCTCTTTCCCCTCTTTTGCTCTTTCCCCTTTCTTTTGCTCTTTCCCCTTTCTTTTGCTCTTTCCCCTTTCTTTTGCTCTTTCCCCTTTCTTTTGCTCTTTCCCCTTTCTTTTGCTCTCTCTTCCCCTCTCTTTTGCTCTCTCTTCCCCTCTCTTCTGCTCTCTCTTCCCCTCTCTTCTGCTCTCTCTTCCCCTCTCTTCTGCTCTCTCTTCCCCTCTCTTCTGCTCTCTCTTCCCCTCTCTTCTGCTTTCTTTTCCCCTCTCTTCTGCTTTCTTTTCCCCTTTCTTCTGCTCTCTTTTCCCCTCTCTTCTGCTCTCTCTTCCCCTCTCTTCTGCTCTCTCTTCCCCTCTCTTCTGCTCTCTCTTCCCCTCTCTTGCGTGCCAGCCCCACCCACACCCGGTCACGCCCACTTTCGCCTCACCGTGCAGCAAACAGCAGATCAGGTAAGGCCAGGTGTGTTTGTCCTTGTGCTGTCTCTACTGCACATGACAGCTTCGGACAAACTCACTTGGCCTTTTATATTATAGAATTCAACATGTTACTAAAATATATATAAATATCTACTACGTACTGCTCTATCTCTATCATCTATCTAGTAGATTATAGAAGATGAATGATATATATATAGAGTTACTTGATAGATAGATGATAAATGTAATATTATATTTATTATTTATATTTATTTAATATATAATTTAGTTGTCAAGTGTAGATTCCCAGAAGATAGATCATCAATCATCAGTAGTAGTACACAGTGACGCAGTGCACAACAAGTTTTTATTTTTTTATTTTTATATTTTTCCTCTAATTATAAGTGTTAATTGTTATGCTCCAAGAGTGTATTGGACATTGAGAAACATGTACAGTAAGATTCTGTAGTGTTAAATAAACCTTTTATTGAGAAATGAAGGTTTTATAGTAATTTTTAATAAAATTACGATTAAATTGCAATCGCGGCCCCCCCCCCCCCCATATCTCCCAGCCCTAAATTTCAGGCACCTCTGCACCTTGTGTTATTTCCTTTCTCTCCTTCTCCTTCGGTCGAATGACTGGGGGTTGTAGGAAGGGAAGTGATACTTAACAGCTTTGCTTTGGTGCTCTTTGCCTCCTCCTGCTGGCCAGGAGTGATATTCCCAACAGTAATTGCTGATTCCGTGGACTCACTGTGTCAAGAAAGAAAGAAATTTATCAGGTAAGCATAATTTTTGTTTATTAAAAATGGAGGCTAGTTACTACATTATATGTAATAAATCTTGTTAAAGGGACATTGTACCCAAAAAATTTCTTTCGTGATTTAGATTGAGCATGAAATTTTAAGCAACTTTCTAATTTACTCCTATTATCAAATTTTCTTCATTCTCTTGGTATCTTTATTTGAAATGCAAGAATGTAAGTTTAGATGCCGCACCATTTTTGGTGAACAACCTGGGTTGTCCTTGCTGATTGGTGGATAAATTCATCCACCAATAAAAAAGTGCTGTCCAGAGTACTGAAACCAAAAAAAAGCTTAGATGCCTTCTTTTTCAAATAATGATAGCAAGAGAACGAAGAAAAACCTTTTTCAAATAATGATAGCAAGAGAAAGAAGAAAAATTGATAATAGGAGCAAATTAGAAAGTTGCTTAAAATTGCATGCTCTTTCTGAATTACAAAAGAAAAAAAATTGGGTTCAGTGTCCCTTTAAATACGTTAGTCAAAAGTTGCTGAGTCTCTCTCTTTAACCCCTTAACGCCAGAGGACGTGCAGGGTACGTCCTCAAAAAAAAGGCAGTTAACGCCTGAGGACGTACCCTGCACGTTCTCGGTGTGGAAAGCAGCTGCCCATATTTTTTTGCAAACTGGGTACTGGCAGACAGCTGCCAGTACCCAAGATGGCCCTAATTAAGGCAGAGGGGAGGGTTAGAGAGCGTTTTTGGGGGGGATCAGGGAGGTTGGGGGCAAAGGGGGGGGATCCTACACAGTGGCATATGTAAATATGCTAATTTTTTTTTTTTTTTATTAGTTTTAAAAACTCTTTTATTTTAGTACTGGCAGACTTTCTGCCAGTACTTAAGATGGCGGGGACAATTGTGGGGTTGGGGAGGGAAGGGAGCTGTTTGGGAGGGATCAGGGGGTGGGATGTGTCAGGTGGGAGGCTGATCTCTACACTAAAGCTAAAATTAACCCTGCAAGCTCCCTACAAACTCCCTAATTAACCCCTTCACTGCTAGCCATAATACACGTGTGAGGCACAGCAGCATTTAGCGGCCTTCTAATTACCAGAAATCAACGCCAAAGTCATATATGTCTGCTATTTCTGAACAAAGGGGATCCCAGAGAAGCATTTACAACCATTTGTGCCATAATTGCACAAGCTGTTTGTAAATGATTTCAGTGAGAAACCTAAAATTGTGAAAAATTTAACGGTTTTTTTTTTATTTGATCGCATTTGGCGGTGAAATGGTGGCATGAAATATACCAAAATGGGCCTAGATCAATACTTGGGGTCGTCTACTACACTAAAGCTAAAATTAACCCTACAAGCTCCCTAAAAGCTCCCTAATTAACCCCTTAACTGCTGGGCATAATACACGTGTGGTGCGCAGTGGCATTTAGCGGCCTTGTAATTACCAAAAAGCAACGCCAAAGCCATATATGTCTGCTATTTCTGAACAAAGGGGATCCCAGAGAAGAATTTACAACCATTTATGCCATAATTGCTCAAGCTGTTTGTAAATAATTTCAGTGAGAAACCGAAAGTTTGTGAAAAAGTGAACGATTTTTTGTATTTGATCGCATTTGGCAGTGAAATGGTGGTATGAAATATACCAAAATTGGCCTAGATCAATACTTTGGGATGTCTACTAAAAAAAAATATATACATGTCAATGGATATTCAGGTATTCCTGACAGATATCAGTGTTCCAATGTAATTAGCGCTAATTTTGAAAAAAATTGGTTTGGAAATAGCAAAGTGCTACTTGTATTTATTGCCCTATAACTTGCAAAAAAAGCGAAGAACATGTAAACATTGGGTATTTCTAAACTCAGGACAAAATTTAGAAACTATTTAGCATGGGTGTTTTTTGGTGGTTGTAGATGTGTAACAGATTTTGGGGGTCAAAGTTAGAAAAAGTGTGTTTTTTTCCATTTTCCCTCATATTTTATAATTTTTTTTATAGTAAATTATAAGATATGATGAAAATAATGGTATCTTTAGAAAGTCCATTTAATGGCGAGAAAAACGGTATATAATATGTGTGGGTACAGTAAATGAGTAAGAGGAAAATTACAGCTAAACACTAACACTGCAGAAATGTAAAAATAGCATTGGTCCCAAAGGGACAGAAAATGGAAAAGTGCTGTGGTCATTAAGGGGTTAAAAAAGAAGTTCCTTTTCATAATTAATGTTTGGGTTTTTTATTTTATTATGAAACTTATAATGCAAGGGCTGACCTTGACCTTTCTAAAGAAGCTAGTAGCTGAAGTTCTGCAGCCCAGTCATGAGGGGCGCTTTATCACAGACTATTCAGTCTGTGCAGGTGAACAGCTGTCCCTGGAACAAGCCTGAAACTGGGAGGCAAGTCGTGTCATTACTTGCAAGTCACTTATTTTTTTCTTTCTCTCTTCCACTCCCACAGTAAGTCAGTATGTAATCTTAGCTGGGTGTGTACAGTCAGATATGTCTTTGGATCTGGTGAGTCTACCTTTTTTATAAGTCTTCATACGGAGCAAAAAATTAGTCTAACAATGATTTTACACGTCATGTCATTACTTCAAGGGAAAAAAAAAAGATTTTGCTTGACGCTGGGTGCTGTTATTTTCTAATATCTGTGTTAATAGGGAATGTTCCTCCTTAGAATGCTTATACACTCAGGTTCTCCAGTGCCTTTGGGATTACTTTGCTTTATGTTTGTATTTTGTGTGTGCTTTTTAAATTTGTTACTTTGACGCTATAAACTTTTGGATGTATTTTTTGTGTAGTTTATTACATTTTTACACTATGAAACAAATTTTAGGTGGCTCTTTGTGTGCTGGGAAAAATAACTAAAATGTAAATTTGTATCTTCTGTATCATTTCAGCTTTTTTCTAAGGAGTTTTTATCAATCTATTGTTGTGCAATAACTAAAACAAATGGTAGTATAAGTCTAATACAGAAGGAGTTTAGGATCATTTTCTTCTCAGTACTTAGTGTTTTTTTTCTTTCTTACGGTGAATATTTTTCCAGGCCTAGTCATGTTCAGAATTGCTTTAGGAGTAAATTAACCTGACAATCTTTACAGAGAATTGGGTTTCTCCTTATGTGGCATTGCAAAATGCAAATAAATTGTGCAGTTGTGTATATATTTTGCAAAATCTCAACGCTGGCATCCTTTTAGAATTTTTTTAAAAAAAAATATTTTTTCTTTTGTGTTTTTTTTCATAAGATCATATTTTTGCTGAAGAGTAAAAAAATAAATAAAAAACGTCTAACATGATGAGTGTGTGACAGCAGCTCAGGTACATGCTATAAACATTTGTTAGAATTATTTAGGTTGCTAGCTGAATGTGGTGTGGTTTGTGTTTAATTTTGGAATGTTGTCATCTGTTCCATGAGCACAACTTTTGTTAATGTAATTTTTTTAAATCAATGCAAAAAGGAAGTTTCCATTTTTTTTCCTATGAAGCTGAAATAGCAAATTTTCTGTTTGTATAAATGTAATTAGTTTGAGTGTCACCTGGTGGTAAAAGTAAACCTATAGAGTTATGTGTTTGTGTATATATGTGTGTGTGTATGTGTATATATATATATATATATATATATATATATATATATATATATATATATATATATATATATATATATATATACACACACACACACACAATATATATATATATATATATATACACACACACAATATATATATATATATATATATACACACACACAATATATATATATATATATATATATATACACACACAATATATATATATATATATATATATATATATACACACAATATATATATATATATATATATATATATATATATATATGTGTGTGTGTATGTATATGTATATATATGTATGTACAGTGGATATAAAAAGTCTACACACCCCTGTTAAAATGTCATTGTTTTGTGATGTTTAAAAATGAGACAAAGATAAATCATTTCAGAACTTTTTCCACATTTAATGTGACCTATAAACTGTACAACTTGATTGAAAAGCAAACTGAAACTTCTAGGTGGAGGGAAGTAAAAATAAAAAACTAAAATAATATGGTTGCATAAGTGTGCACACCCTCTTATAACTGGGGATGTAGCTGTGTTTAGAATTTGAGCAAAACTGATGAAAAGACGATAAGAAAACTGGTCTGGGAGGCTACCAAGAGGCCTACAGCACCATTAAAGGAGCTGCTGGAATATCTGGCAAGTACTGCTTTGTGGTGCATGTGACAACAATCGCCTGTATTCTTCATATGTCTGGGCTATGGGGTAAAGTGGCAAGACGGAAGCCTTTTCTTGCAAAAAAACCATCCAAGCCCAGCTAAATTTTGCAAAAACACATCTGAAGTCTCCCATAAGTATGTCGCAAAATGTGTTCTGGTTTGATGAAACCAATATTAAACTTTTTGGCCATAATTCCAAAAGATATGTTCGGCACAAAAACAACACTGCATATAACCAAAAGAACACCATACCCACAGTGAAGCATTTTGGTGGCAGCATGATGCTTTGGGTCTGTTTCTCTTCAGCTGGAACTGGGGCCTTAGTCAAGGTAGAGGGAATTATGAACAGTTCCAAATACCAGTCAATATTGGCACAAAACCTTCAGGCTTCTGCTAGAAAACTGAACATGAAGAGGAACTTCGTCTTTCAGCATGACAACGACCCAAATCATACATCCAAATCAACAAAAGAATGGCTTTACCAGAAGAAGATGAAAGTCTTGGAATGGCCCAGTCAGAACCCAGACCTGAATCCAATCGAAAATCTGTGGGGTGAATTTAAAAGTGGACTGTGCACAAGAGATGCCCTCACAATCTGACAGATTTGGAGTGTTTTTGCAAGGAAGAGTGGGCAAATCTTGCCAAGTCAAGATGTGCCATGCTGAAAAACTCATACCCAAAAAGACTGAGTGCTGTAATAAAATCAAAGGGTGCTTCAACAAAGTATTAGTTTAGTGCACACTTATGCAACCATATTATTTTAGTTTTTTATTTCTACTTCCCTCGACCTAAAAGATTTTAGTTTGTTTTGCAATTGAGTTGTACAGTTTATAGGTCACATTAAAGGTGGAAAAAGTTCTGAAATGATTTATCTTTGTGTCATTTTTTTACATCACAGAAACATTACATTTTAACAGGGGTGTGTAGACTTTTTATATCCAATATATATATATATATATATATATATATATATATATATATATATATATATATATATATATGTATATATATGTATACAATGCCTTGCAAAAGTATTCACCCCCCTTGACTTTTTACCTATTTTGTTTCAATGTTTTATTAATCTGAATTTCTCCAACATAGGTGTGTCCGGTCCACGGCGTCATCCTTACTTGTGGGATATTCTCTTCCCCAACAGGAAATGGCAAAGAGCCCAGCAAAGCTGGTCACATGATCCCTCCTAGGCTCCGCCTACCCCAGTCATTCTCTTTGCCGTTGTACAGGCAACATCTCCACGGAGATGGCTTAGAGTTTTTTAGTGTTTAACTGTAGTTTTTATTATTCAATCAAGAGTTTGTTATTTTAAAATAGTGCTGGTATGTACTATTTACTCAGAAACAGAAAAGAGATGAAGATTTCTGTTTGTATGAGGAAAATGATTTTAGCAACCGTTACTAAAATCCATGGCTGTTCCACACAGGACTGTTGAGAGGAATTAACTTCAGTTGGGGGAACAGTGAGCAGTCTCTTGCTGCTTGAGGTATGACACATTCTAACAAGACGATGTAATGCTGGAAGCTGTCATTTTCCCTATGGGATCCGGTAAGCCATGTTTATTAAGATAGTAAATAAGGGCTTCACAAGGGCTTATTAAGACTGTAGACTTTTTCTGGGCTAAATCGATTCATTATTAACACATATTTAGCCTTGAGGAATCATTTAATCTGGGTATTTTGATAAGATATATCGGCAGGCACTGTTTTAGACACCTTATTCTTAGGGGCTTTCCCAAATCATAGGCAGAGCCTCATTTTCGCGCCGGTGTTGCGCACTTGTTTTTGAGAGGCATGACATGCAGTCGCATGTGTGAGGAGCTCTGATACATAGAAAAGACTTTCTGAAGGCGTCATTTGGTATCGTATTCCCCTTTGGGCTTGGTTGGGTCTCAGCAAAGCAGATACCAGGGACTGTAAAGGGGTTAAACTTAAAAACGGCTCCGGTTCCGTTATTTTAAGGGTTAAAGCTTCCAAATTTGGTGTGCAATACTTTTAAGGCTTTAAGACACTGTGGTGAAATTTTGGTGAATTTTGAACAATTCCTTCATATTTTTTCGCAATTGCAGTAATAAAGTGTGTTCAGTTTAAAATTTAAAGTGACAGTAACGGTTTTATTTTAAAACGTTTTTTGTACTTTGTTATCAAGTTTATGCCTGTTTAACATGTCTGAACTACCAGATAGACTGTGTTCTGAATGTGGGGAAGCCAGAGTTCCTTCTCATTTAAATAAATGTGATTTATGTGACAATGACAATGATGCCCAAGATGATTCCTCAAGTGAGGGGAGTAAGCATGGTACTGCATCATTCCCTCCTTCGTCTACACGAGTCTTGCCCACTCAGGAGGCCCCTAGTACATCTAGCGCGCCAATACTCCTTACTATGCAACAATTAACGGCTGTAATGGATAATTCTGTCAAAAACATTTTAGCCAAAATGCACACTTATCAGCGTAAGCGCGACTGCTCTGTTTTAGATACTGAAGAGCATGACGACGCTGATAATAATGGTTCTGAAGGGCCCCTAAACCAGTCTGATGGGGCCAGGGAGGTTTTGTCTGAGGGAGAAATTACTGATTCAGGGAACATTTCTCAACAAGCTGAACCTGATGTGATTACGTTTAAATTTAAGTTGGAACATCTCCGCATTCTGCTTAAGGAGGTATTATCCACTCTGGATGATTGTGACAAGTTGGTCATCCCAGAGAAACTATGTAAAATGGACAAGTTCCTAGAGGTCCCGGGGCTCCCAGAAGCTTTTCCTATACCCAAGCGGGTGGCGGACATTGTAAATAAAGAATGGGAAAGGCCCGGTATTCCTTTCGTCCCTCCCCCCATATTTAAAAAATTGTTTCCTATGGTCGACCCCAGAAAGGACTTATGGCAGACAGTCCCCAAGGTCGAGGGAGCGGTTTCCACTTTAAACAAACGCACCACTATACCCATAGAAGATAGTTGTGCTTTCAAAGATCCTATGGATAAAAAATTAGAAGGTTTACTTAAAAAGATGTTTGTTCAGCAGGGTTACCTTCTACAACCAATTTCATGCATTGTCCCTGTCGCTACAGCCGCGTGTTTCTGGTTCGATGAGCTGGTAAAGGCGGTCGATAGTGATTCTCCTCCTTATGAGGAGATTATGGACAGAATCAATGCTCTCAAATTGGCTAATTCTTTCACCCTAGACGCCACTTTGCAATTGGCTAGGTTAGCGGCTAAGAATTCTGGGTTTGCTATTGTGGCGCGCAGAGCGCTTTGGTTGAAATCTTGGTCAGCTGATGCGTCTTCCAAGAACAAGCTACTTAACATTCCTTTCAAGGGGAAAACGCTGTTTGGCCCTGACTTGAAAGAGATTATCTCTGATATCACTGGGGGTAAGGGCCACGCCCTTCCTCAGGATCGGCCTTTCAAGGCCAAAAATAAACCTAATTTTCGTCCCTTTCGTAGAAACGGACCAGCCCAAAGTGCTACGTCCTCTAAGCAAGAGGGTAATACTTCTCAAGCCAAGCCAGCTTGGAGACCAATGCAAGGCTGGAACAAGGGAAAGCAGGCCAAGAAACCTGCCACTGCTACCAAGACAGCATGAAATGTTGGCCCCCGATCCGGGACCGGATCTGGTGGGGGGCAGACTCTCTCTCTTCGCTCAGGCTTGGGCAAGAGATGTTCTGGATCCTTGGGCGCTAGAAATAGTCTCCCAAGGTTATCTTCTGGAATTCAAGGGGCTTCCCCCAAGGGGGAGGTTCCACAGGTCTCAGTTGTCTTCAGACCACATAAAAGGACAGGCATTCTTACGTTGTGTAGAAGACCTGTTAAAAATGGGAGTGATTCATCCTGTTCCATTAGGAGAACAAGGGATGGGGTTCTACTCCAATCTGTTCATAGTTCCCAAAAAAGAGGGAACGTTCAGACCAATCTTAGATCTCAAGATCTTAAACAAGTTTCTCAAGGTTCCATCGTTCAAAATGGAAACCATTCGAACAATTCTTCCTTCCATCCAGGAAGGTCAATTCATGACCACGGTGGATTTAAAGGATGCGTATCTACATATTCCTATCCACAAGGAACATCATCGGTTCCTAAGGTTCGCATTCCTGGACAAGCATTACCAGTTCGTGGCGCTTCCTTTCGGATTAGCCACTGCTCCAAGGATTTTCACAAAGGTACTAGGGTCCCTTCTAGCTGTGCTAAGACCAAGGGGCATTGCTGTAGTACCTTACTTGGACGACATTCTGATTCAAGCGTCGTCCCTTCCTCAAGCAAAGGCTCACACGGACATCGTCCTGACCTTTCTCAGATCTCATGGATGGAAAGTGAACGTGGAAAAGAGTTCTCTATCTCCGTCAACAAGGGTTCCCTTCTTGGGAACAATAATAGACTCCTTAGAAATGAGGATTTTTCTGACAGAGGCCAGAAAAACAAAACTTCTAGACTCTTGTCGGATACTTCATTCCGTTCCTCTTCCTTCCATAGCGCAGTGCATGGAAGTGATAGGTTTGATGGTAGCGGCAATGGACATAGTTCCTTTTGCGCGCATTCATCTAAGACCATTACAACTGTGCATGCTCAGTCAGTGGAATGGGGACTATACAAACTTGTCTCCGAGGATACAAGTAAATCAGAGGACCAGAGACTCACTCCGTTGGTGGCTGTCCCTGGACAACCTGTCACAAGGGATGACCTTCCGCAGACCAGAGTGGGTCATTGTCACGACCGACGCCAGTCTGATGGGCTGGGGCGCGGTCTGGGGATCCCTGAAAGCTCAGGGTCTTTGGTCTCGGGAAGAATCTCTTCTACCGATAAATATTCTGGAACTGAGAGCGATATTCAATGCTCTCAAGGCTTGGCCTCAGCTAGCGAGGGCCAAGTTCATACGGTTTCAATCAGACAACATGACAACTGTTGCGTACATCAACCATCAGGGGGGAACAAGGAGTTCCCTGGCGATGGAAGAAGTGACCAAAATCATTCTATGGGCGGAGTCTCACTCCTGCCACCTGTCTGCTATCCACATCCCAGGAGTGGAAAATTGGGAAGCGGATTTTCTGAGTCGTCAGACATTGCATCCGGGGGAGTGGGAACTCCATCCGGAAATCTTTGCCCAAGTCACTCAACTGTGGGGCATTCCAGACATGGATCTGATGGCCTCTCGTCAGAACTTCAAAGTTCCTTGCTACGGGTCCAGATCCAGGGATCCCAAGGCGGCTCTAGTGGATGCACTAGTAGCACCTTGGACCTTCAAACTAGCTTATGTATTCCCGCCGTTTCCTCTCATCCCCAGGCTGGTAGCCAGGATCAATCAGGAAAGGGCGTCGGTGATCTTGATAGCTCCTGCGTTGCCACGCAGGACTTGGTATGCAGATCTGGTGAATATGTCATCGGCTCCACCATGGAAGCTACCTTTGAGACGAGACCTTCTTGTTCAAGGTCCGTTCGAACATCCGAATCTGGTCTCACTCCAGCTGACTGCTTGGAGATTGAACGCTTGATCTTATCGAAGCGAGGGTTCTCAGATTCTGTTATCGATACTCTTGTTCAGGCCAGAAAGCCTGTAACTAGAAAGATTTACCACAAAATTTGGAAAAAATATATCTGTTGGTGTGAATCTAAAGGATTCCCTTGGGACAAGGTTAAGATTCCTAAGATTCTATCCTTCCTTCAAGAAGGATTGGAAAAAGGATTATCTGCAAGTTCCCTGAAGGGACAGATTTCTGCCTTGTCTGTGTTACTTCACAAAAAGCTGGCAGCTGTGCCAGATGTTCAAGCCTTTGTTCAGGCTCTGGTTAGAATCAAGCCTGTTTACAAACCTTTGACTCCTCCTTGGAGTCTCAACTTAGTTCTTTCAGTTCTTCAGGGGGTTCCGTTTGAACCCTTACATTCCGTTGATATTAAGTTATTATCTTGGAAAGTTTTGTTTTTGGTTGCAATTTCTTCTGCTAGAAGAGTTTCAGAATTATCTGCTCTGCAGTGTTCTCCTCCTTATCTGGTGTTCCATGCAGATAAGGTGGTTTTACGTACTAAACCTGGTTTTCTTCCAAAAGTTGTTTCTAACAAAAACATTAACCAGGAGATTATCGTACCTTCTCTGTGTCCGAAACCAGTTTCGAAGAAGGAACGTTTGTTGCACAATTTGGATGTTGTTCGCGCTCTAAAATTCTATTTAGATGCTACAAAGGATTTTAGACAAACATCTTCCTTGTTTGTTGTTTATTCCGGTAAAAGGAGAGGTCAAAAAGCAACTTCTACCTCTCTCTCTTTTTGGATTAAAAGCATCATCAGATTGGCTTACGAGACTGCCGGACGGCAGCCTCCCGAAAGAATCACAGCTCATTCCACTAGGGCTGTGGCTTCCACATGGGCCTTCAAGAACGAGGCTTCTGTTGATCAGATATGTAGGGCAGCGACTTGGTCTTCACTGCACACTTTTACCAAATTTTACAAGTTTGATACTTTTGCTTCTTCTGAGGCTATTTTTGGGAGAAAGGTTTTGCAAGCCGTGGTGCCTTCCATCTAGGTGACCTGATTTGCTCCCTCCCATCATCCGTGTCCTAAAGCTTTGGTATTGGTTCCCACAAGTAAGGATGACGCCGTGGACCGGACACACCTATGTTGGAGAAAACAGAATTTATGTTTACCTGATAAATTACTTTCTCCAACGGTGTGTCCGGTCCACGGCCCGCCCTGGTTTTTTAATCAGGTCTGATAATTTATTTTCTTTAACTACAGTCACCACGGTATCATATGGTTTCTCCTATGCAAATATTCCTCCTTAACGTCGGTCGAATGACTGGGGTAGGCGGAGCCTAGGAGGGATCATGTGACCAGCTTTGCTGGGCTCTTTGCCATTTCCTGTTGGGGAAGAGAATATCCCACAAGTAAGGATGACGCCGTGGACCGGACACACCGTTGGAGAAAGTAATTTATCAGGTAAACATAAATTCTGTTTTTTGGATCAGAACACAATAGTCTAAGTTGGTGAAGTAAAATGAAAAAAAAAGTATTCACCCCCTTTGTTATGAAGCCCATAAAAAGTCCACCTGTGTGCAATCTAAGTGTCACATGATCTGTCATTACATATACACACCTTTTTTGAAAGGCCCCAGAGGCTGCAACACCTAAGCAGGAGGCACCACTAGCCAAACACTGCCATGAAGACCAAGGAACTCTCCAAACAAGTAGGGACAATGTTGTTGAGAAGTACAATTCAGGGTTAGGTTATAAAAAAATATCAAAATCTTTGATGATCCCCAGGAGCACCATCAAATCTATCATAACCAAATGGAAAGAACATGGCACAACAGCAAACCTGCCAAGAGACGGCCGCCCACCAAATCTCACGGACCGGGCAAGGAGGGCATTAATCAGAGAGGCAGCACAGGGACCTAGGGTAACCCTGGAGGAGCTGCAGAGTTCCACAGCAGAGACTGGAGTATCTGTACATAGGATGACAATAAGCTGAACGCTACATAGAGTTGGGCTTTATGGCAGGGTGGCCAGAAGAAAGCCATAACTTTCAGCAAAAAACAAAATGGCAGGTTTTGAGTTTGCGAAAAGGCATGTGGGAGACTCCCAAAATGTATGGAGGAAGGTGTTCTGGTCTGATGAGACTAAAATTTAACTTTTCGTCCATCAAAGAAAACGCTATGTCTGGCGCAAACCCAACACATCAAATCACCCAAAGAACACCATCCCCACAGTGAAACATGGTGGTGGCAGCATCATGCTGTGGGGATGTTTTTCAGCAGCCGGGACTAGGAAACTGGCCAGCGTTGAGGGAAAGATGGATGGTGCTAAATACAGGGATATTCTTGAGCACCACTCAAGTACCACTCTGTGCGTGATTTGAGGCAAGGATGGAGGTTCACCTTCCAGCAGGACAATGACCCCAAGCACACTGCTAAAGCAACACTTGAGTGGTTTAAGGGGAAACATGTAAATGTGTTGGAATGGCCTAGTCAAAGCCCAGACCTCAATCCAATAGAAAATCTGTGGTCAGACTTAAAGATTGCTGTTCATAAGCGCAAACCATCCAACTTGAAGGAGCTGGAGCAGTTTTGCAAGGAGGAATGGGCAAAAATCCCAGTGGTAAGATTTGGAAGTGTGATTGCAGCAAAAGGTTGCTCTACAAAGTATTGACTTTAGGGGGGTGAATAGTTATGCACATTGACTTTTTCTGTTATTTTGTCCTATTTGTTGTATGCTTCACAATAATAAAAAAAAAAAATCTTCAAAGTTGTGGGCATGTTCTGTAAATTAAATGATGCAAATCCTCAAACAATTCATGTTAATTCCAGGTTGTGAGGCAACAAAACACGAAAAATGCCAAGAGGGGTGAGTACTTTTGCAAGGCATTGTGTGTGTGTTTGTATATATAAATGTCAGGTTTCTGTGATGTAAAAAAATGAGGCAAAGATAAATCATTTCAGAACTTTGTCCACCTTTAATGTGACCTATAAACTGTACAACTCAATTGAAAAACAAACTGAAATGTTTTAGGTAGAGGGAAGAAAAAAATATAAAAAAAAAATATGGTTGCATAAATAAATAATTATAAATAAACTAATACTTTGTTGAAGCACCTTTTGATTTTATTACAGCACTCAGTCTTTTTGGGTATGAGTCTATCAGCACGGCACATTTTGACTTGGCAAGATTTTCCCACTCTTCTTTGCAAAAACACTCCAAATCTGTCAGATTGCGAGGGCATCTCCTGTGCACAGCCCTCTTCAGATCACCCCACAGATTTTCAATCGTATTCAGGTCTGGGCTCTGGCTGGGCCATTCCAAAACTTTAATCTTCTTCTGGTGAAGCCATTCCTTTGTTGATTTTGATGTATGATTTGGGTCGTTGTCATGCTGAAAGATGAAGTTCCTTTTCCTTTTCATGTTCAGCTTTCTAGCAGAAGCCTGAAGGTTTTGTGCCAATATTGACTGGTATTTGGAACTGTTCATAATTCCCTCTAGCTTAACTAAGGCCCCAGTTCCAGCTGAAGAAAAACAGACCCAAAGCATGATTCTGCCACCACCATGCTTCACTGTGGGTATGGTGTTCTTTTGGTGATGTGCAGTGTTGTTTTTGTGCCAAACATATCTTTTGGAGGGACGTCCAGTTCTTGGTAATGTCACTGTTGTGCCATATTTTCTCCACTTAATGATGACTATCTTCACTGTGTTCCATGGTATATTTAATGCCTTGGAAATTAATTTGTACCCTTCTCCTGACTGATACCTTTTTAACAATGAGATCCCTTTTTAACAATGAGATCCCTCTGATGCTTTGGAAGCTCTCTGTGGACCATGGCTTTTGCTGTGGGATGTGACTAAGAAAATTTCAGGAAAGACCAACTAGAGCAGCTGAACTTTATTTGGGGTTAATCAGAGGTACTTTAAATGATGGTAGGTGTATGCTGACTCCTATTTGACATGATTTTGAATGTGATTGCTTAATTCTGAACACAGCTACATCCCCAGTTATGCAACCACATTATTTTAGTTTTTTTTGTTTTCTTCCCTCCACCTAAAATATTTGTTTGTTTTTCAATTGAGTTGTACAGTGTATAGGTCACATTAAAGGTGGAAAACGTTCTGAAATGATTTATCTTTGTCTCATTGTTTTACATCACAGAAACCTGACATTTTAACAGGGGTGTGTAGACTTTTTACATCCACTGTATATTTATGTATGTATGTGTGTGTGTATATATTTGTATGTGTGTGTGTGTATATATATATATATTTGTATATATATCTACACATATACAGTATGTATATGTATGTATATATGTGTGTGTATATATATCTACACATATACAGTATGTATATGTATGTATATATGTGTGTGTGTGTATATATATATATATATATATATATATATGTGTGTGTATGTATATATATGTGTGTGTATGTATATATATGTATATATATATATATATGTATATATATATATGTATATATATGTATGTATATATATATATATATATATATATGTATATATATATATATATATGTGTATATATACATACACACACCCCACGCCTATCAGACATCCTGCTCAATTCTGAGGGCTTAAAATGCCTAAGCCAGGTGAGGGGGGGCGGCTTACTTCGTTTTCATGGCAAACTGTTAGTAAGGAATAGTTTACATAAAATAACCTTACAGTATTTGCATATGGTTCTTATAGTAATGTCTCAATTCTACTATTCTCCTGTATGTGTTCTTCTACTAGCAGTCTGGAGCTATGTATTTAGCACTAGTTCCTCAAGAGAACAGATGCACTGATTTTTGTTTTTCAATTAGCAACAAACAATTGTATATTTTAAAAGAATTGTTGCTTAACTTTATCCAGCTCTCATTTGTACTAATTATTATTACATTAACAAAGTTGTGCTCATGGAACAGATGACAACATTTCTAAGGTGCAAAGGTTCTTTATTGCTGCTATGTGTTTGTTTTTCCACCATCAGCAAATTTTACTCATAATTTATGGATTATATACAGTCTCCATTTTTTATATGGAGCAGTTTGAATTTGTCATTACCAACTTAAAGGACCAGTAAAAACAGTAGATTTGCATAATCAACAAATGCAGGATAACAAGAAAAAAACGCATTTAGTCTGAACTTTATAGGAGTAGTAGATTTCTCTTGTAAGGTGTATCCAGTCCACGGATTCATCCTTTACTTGTGGGATATTCTCCTTCCTAACAGGAATTGGCAAAGAGAGCACACAGCAGAGCTGTCCATATAGCTCCCCCTCTAGCTCCACCCCCCGGTCATTCTCTTTGCCGGCTCTAAGCAATAGGGTCTCTCTCGGAAGGGTAAAGTGAATGTGGTGTTAGATTTGTAGTTTTTGTTCTACAAGCAAAAGTTTGTTATTTTTAAATGGTACCGGTTTGTACTATTTACTCTCCAGCAGAAAAGGGATGAAGATTTCTGCAGAGAGGAAGATGATTTTAGCATGTTGTAACTAAAATCCACTGCTGTTCCCACACAGGACTGAGGAGTACTAGAAAACTTCATTTGGGGGGAAAGGTTTGCAGATTGGGCTGCAATAAGGTATGTTCAGTCATTTATTTCTAGACAAGACTGTGATAATGCTAGAAACGGACTGATAAGATCCCCATGAGGGAAGGGTAAGCTTTATTCAGAGACTAAGTATGGAATTACAAGTTTACATGACAGGGCTAATTTATGCGGGTTGGCACTATTTTATGGGTTGACACTTTTTTATGGCAAACGGTTTTTACTTGTAAATATCGTTTTTGAGACACTTAGAAGGTCCCTTTGGGTTTCTTTCAGGGGTTGTTACCCACATGGCTAATACTATAACTCCTAGGAGTGTTTCTTTAGGCCTCACAGCACCGGAGTAAGGTGGGAGGGGCCGAACTTTGCGCCTCAGATGCGCAGTTAGATTGACTAGATCTTCAGGCTGTGTTCACATGGTGGCTCCTGCTACAGTTTGAGGACCCATAAGCAGCTTTTTCCCCCTAAATCAGACTCCTAAGGGAAGGTAGGGCCACAGCAGAGCTGTGGCAAGGTGCTAATTTTTTTTTAACCGGTCTGTTAGCTTACTATTGATCCGGTTTGGGCATTAAGGGGTTAATCAATTTTTTTGCTAGTTGTGCAATCTTACCAATGCTTTAGGTACATACTGTGAAAATTTCAGAAAGTTTGGTGCATTTTTCACTGTTTTGGAAAATTGTGTGCCTTTTTTATTTCTTAAAGGCACAGTAACGTTTTTTTGCAAAGTGTGTTTTTGCTTGATTAATGTGATTTCTAAGCCTGTTTGTCTTACTACTAGTCTGTTAAACATGTCTGTCACCAAGGAAAATCCTTGTTCAATGTGTTTAGAAACCATGGTGGAACCCCCTTTCAAAATGTGTCCCACGTGTACTGATATGTCTATACATTTTAAAGACCCTGCACTTAAAAATGTGGCCCAAGATGATTCTCAGACAGAAGGTAATGAGGTTAGCCCGTTGACCTCTCCCCAAGTGTCACAACCAGTTACGCCCGCTCAAGCGACGCCTAGCACCTCTAGCGCGTCTAACTCTTTTACCTTACAAGATTTGGCGGCAGTTATGGATAATACCCTCTCAGTATTTTTATCTAAGCTGCCCGTGTTACCTGCAAAGCGTGATAGCTCTGTTTTAAGAACAGATTATGAGCATTCTGACGCTTTAGTAGCCGTATCCGATATACACTCACAACGCTCTGAAATGGGGGCGAGGGAGGTGCTGTCTGAGGGAGAAATTTCCGATTCGGGAAAGGTTGCTCCTCAGACAGACTCAGATACGTTGGATTTTAAATTTAAACTAGAACACCTCCGTTTATTACTCAGGGAGGTATTAGTTACTCTGGATGATTGTGACCCTTTGGTGGTTCCAGAGAAATTGTGTAAAATGGACAAGTACCTAGAAGTTCCTGTTTACACTGATGTGTTCTCGGTCCCTAAGAGGATTGCGGATATAGTAACTAGGGAGTGGGATAGACCAGGTATTCCGTTTGTTCCCCCTCCTGTTTTTAAGAAAATGTTCCCCATATCTGACACCACACGGGACTCGTGGCAGACGGTCCCTAAGGTGGAGGGGGCTGTTTCTTCACTTGCTAAACGCACAACCATACCAATTGAGGACAGTTGTGCTTTTAAAGACCCTATGGATAAAAAGTTAGAGGGTTTACTTAAGAAAATTTTTGTTCATCAAGGTTTTCTTCTCCAACCTATAGCGTGCATTGTTCCTGTAACTACTGCAGCTGCTTTCTGGTTCGAGGCGCTGGAAGATGCGCTCCAGACGGAGACCTCATATGAAGATATTATGGACAGAATTAAGGCTCTTAAGCTGGCTAATTCTTTTATCACAGATGCCGCTTTCCAACTAGCTAAGTTAGCGGCAAGGAATTCAGGTTTTGCCATTCTGGCGCGCAGGGCGCTATGGCTCAAGTCCTGGTCGGCCGATGTGTCGTCAAAATCCAAACTGCTGAACATCTCTTTCAAAGGAAAGACCCTTTTTGGGCCTGAATTGAAAGAGATTATCTTAGAAATCACTGGGGGAAAAGGCCATGCTCTCCCTCAGGACAAGTCCTTTAAGACAAAGAACAAACAAAATAATTTTCGTTCCTTTTGAAATTTCAGGAGCGGTCTTGCTTCATCCTCCCCTGCTGCAAAGCAAGAGGGTAACACTTCACAACCCAGGGCAGCCTGGAAACCTTACCAGGGCTGGAACAAGGGTAAACAGGCCAAGAAGCCTGCAGCTGCCTCCAAGACAGCATGAAGGGGTAGCCCCCGATCCGGGACCGGATCTAGTAGGGGGCAGACGCTCTCTCTTCGCTCAGGCCTGGGCAAGAGACGTATACGATCCCTGGGCCTTAGGGATTGTATCCCAGGGATATCTTCTAGAATTCAAGGACTCCCCTCCCAGGGGAAGGTTCCATATTTCTCGTCTTTCTACAGACACGACAAAGAAAGAGGCGTGCTTACGCTGTGTAGAAGACCTACATACAATGGGAGTTATCCACCCAGTTCCAATTACGGAACAAGGGCTGGGTTTTTACTCAAACCTGTTTGTGGTTCCCAAAAAAGAAGGAACTTTCAGACCAATCCTGGATCTCAAAATTCTAAACAAATTCCTCAGAGTCCCATCATTCAAGATGGAGACCATTCGGACAATCTTACCAATGATCATGGAGGGTCAATATATGACTACCGTGGATCTAAAGGATGCGTATCTACACATTCCTATCCACAAAGATCATCACCAGTTTCTCAGGTTTGCCTTTCTGGACAAGCATTTTAAGTTTGTGGCTCTCCCTTTCGGGTTGGCCACTGCTCCCAGAATTTTCACAAAGGTGCTAGGGTCCCTCCTGGCGGTGCTAAGACCGCGGGGCATAGCAGTGGCGCCTTATCTAGACGACATCTTAATTCAGGCGTCGACTTTCCAAAGAGCCAAGTCTCACACGGAAATCGTAGTGGCCTTTCTGAGGTCTCACGGGTGGAAAGTGAACATCAAAAAGAGTTCTCTCTCCCCCCTCACAAGAGTTCCCTTCCTAGGAACATTAATAGACTCGGTAGAAATGAAAATATTTCTGACGGAGGTCAGAAAGTTAAAACTCTTAACTACTTGCCGAGCTCTTCATTCCATTCCTCGGCCGTCTGTAGCTCAGTGCATGGAGACAATCGGACTAATGGTAGCAGCAATGGACATAGTCCCTTTTGCGCGGATACACCTCAGACCACTGCAACTATGCATGTTCAAACAGTGGAATGGGGATTATGCAGATTTGTCTCCTCAAATACAGTTGGACCAGGGGACCAGAGATTCTCTTCTCTGGTGGTTGTCTCAGGATCACCTGTCTCAGGGAATGTGTTTCCGCAGACCAGAGTGGATCATCGTAACGAACGACGCCAGTCTGTTGGGCTGGGGTGCTGTCTGGGACTCCCTGAAAGCTCAGGGCTTATGGTCTCGGGAAGAAGCTCTTCTCCCGATAAACATTCTGGAACTGAGGGCGATATTCAATGCTCTTCAGGCATGGCTTCAGCTAGCTGCGGTTGTACAAATGAAGATTACCACTGGCGCTTATAAAATAAGCTAGGATTTATACTACCATAACAGAGTGTGACTTATCTAAGTGTAAAAAGGATATCTTGCGTGAATCAAATCTGTCTCAAAATTTATTGAAAAATAATATATATATATATATATATATATATATGGATAAAAGTATCTAAGGGTGTGTGACAGTGAATTTAATATTTGAGTCCGTGTATGTAGACGATATATCTAGTGTTCAAAACGTTTTCCTTTGGAAAACATATAAGAAATAGATGAGTCTGTGTATACAGACAATATAGATGATGTCCGTAAATCGTGTCCTTTACAAAATAACTTGGGTTAAAGGGATAAGTTTGTGTTTATAAATAGTGTTCGTGATACTAAATGATGTCCTTAAAATATAGATAGATAGTAATTGATAAGTCTGTATTTACAGGTGATAAATATGGTGTCCGTAAATAAAGATGATAGATATAGTAGATAAAAATTGACTTGTTTAATAAACTAGATAAACTTGCGACATAAACTTATGGCATTAAAATTCATAAAAATGTATTCAGAAATAAATAAAACATAGGGACGTCTCCCTATAAGTAATTCTTTTGATCAATTGGCCTTACAAAAAATTAGATATTAAAGGTATAAAACTTGATCAATATAGCCACTTTGTGTGTATAACAGTTATTGGGCAAAACCGTAAGGTACCTTACAAGTGTCCGTTGAGAATTGGAAATACTTCTGAACCGATGTACCGCTTCTTTGAGCGTCCTTGTCTGTTGTGCTCCTTCGCGGCTTATTACAAAAACAACAAGCCTCCGATGTTATTGGTTGTTGGAAGTCACACCTCTCTTTTAATAGGTTATTAGGGTGCACGCTGGATGTTAGCGTGTGAAGGTGTAGATGATCTTTAACAAGATGTTTATAGTGCAGCTGTTAGGATTCTGCTTCGGCACGTATGAGCGCAATATTGGAAATCCGCTGTTGTAGTAATGAAGTAGTATTCTCCAATTTATAGCTGATCAGATCCTTGATCCTCCTTATGGCTTTTGCTCCTAAATCATAGGACTTGAGGGGCTGGATCGCAGCTTGTAGAAGTAAAAATAGTGGTAGTGCAATGGTCTGGAGTAAATTCTACGCGTTTCACCCTCTGGGGGCTTTATCAAGATACTCCAGACAAGTTAGGTGCATCCTTATAAAGGTGGTTCTTGTATTTTAATTGATTCAGTAATCAAGGTAAATTTCATAGAGGCACACCTTCAGTTTAAGGTGGACTTTCGGGTTTGCAGTCTTTTCTATATAAAGGGAGTATTAAAAATTCTCCTGATAATTGTCTTGTGATCTCACATTTTTAACGATGGTTAATACCTTTTTTATAAAAAAACTTATTACACATAAAATAAACTTGATAGGTTTGTATTAAATAACTTGTGACTCATATGAAAAATAAAAAATATATATATAAAAAAGTTAAAACTGTATATATTTGTATTTTAAATTAAAAGGTTATTATACCTAAGCCTAAGAATAGTTCATTGAGATAATACTTTATAAATTTTGAAGAGGCATATAAAAAAACATATTTTTTAAAACAATCTCTAAGTGGGTATGGCTAATACTATATGTATGTGAGATATAAGTGTGTGTATATATATATATATATATATATATATATCTCACATTTGTATAGTTTAATATACCTACAAATAATGATCACTTAAATAAACTTCACTAAAGGATAACTCACAACTGGAATGTGCATAATATTTCAAGGGGACATATGATTCCACTCGTAATATATATGACAGATTATAAAAATATGGCAAATTATAAAAAAATGGAGATTTCTAATTCTGAATTTAATCCTAGGGGCTGAAGGGGCTGTAATTTATATATGTCTCGGATTCCATTCTGAGGAGTTCAACTTCTAGATTCCCTCCCCTCCAATTAGGTGTAATCTTTTTAATCCCCCAAAATTTAAAGTCTGATAGATTGTTGTTATGTTTTTCGTCCCTATGTTTTATTTATTTGTGAATAAATTTTTATGAATTTTAATGCAATAAGTTTATGTCACAAGTTTATCTAGTTTATTAAACAAGTCAATTTTTATCTACTATATCTATCATCTTTATTTACGGACACCATATTTATCATCTGTAAATACAGACTTATCAATTACTATCTATCTATATTTTAAGGACATCATTTAGTATCACGAACACTATTTATAAACACAAATTTATCCCTTTAACCCAAGTTATTTTGTAAAGGACACGATTTACGGACATCATCTATATTGTCTGTATACACAGACTCATCTATTTCTTATATGTTTTCCAAAGGAAAACGTTTTGAACACTAGATATATCGTCTACATACACGGACTCAAATATTAAATTCACTGTCACACACCCTTAGATACTTTTATCCATCTATATATATATATATATATATTTTATTTTTTCAATAAATTTTGAGACGGATTTGATTCACGCAAGATATCCTTTTTACACTTAGATAAGTCACACTCTGTTATGGTAGTATAAATCCTAGCTTATTTTATAAGCGCCAGTGGTAATCTTCATTTGTACATTCTATCTTAACCCAAACTACTGAGGAGGAGTAGTTTCATATCCGCCAGGCATTTAGGATTTATAGTAAGCGCCAACCCTCTTTTCACCATATCTCAGCTAGCTGCGGCCAAATTCATCAGATTTCAGTCGGACAACATCACGACTGTAGCTTACATCAACCATCAAGGGGGAACAAGGAGTCCCCTAGCAATGATGGATGTAACCAAAATAATCAGGTGGGTGGAGGATCACTCTTGCCACCTCTCAGCAATTCCCAGTTGTCTACTCCTGGGATGTGAAGCGGATTTTCTAAGTCGTCAGACTTTTCATCCGGGGGAGTGGGAACTCCACCCGGAGGTATTTGCCCAGCTGACTCAGCTATGGGGCACTCCAGAATTGGATCTGATGGCGTCCCATCAGAATGCCAAACTTCCTCTTTACGGGTCCAGGGATCCCCAGGCGGTGTTGATAAATGCTCTAGCAGCGCCTTGGTCCTTCAATCTGGCCTATGTGTTTCCACCGTTTCCTCTCCTTCCTCGTCTGGTTGCCAGAATCAAGCAGGAGAGGGCGTCGGTGATTCTAATAGCACCTGCGTGGCCACTCAGGACTTGGTATGCAGACCTAGTGGACATGTCATCCGTTCCACCATGGACTCTGCCAATGAGGCAGGACCTTCTACTTCAAGGTCCCTTTAAACATCCAAATCTAATTTCTCTGCGTCTGACTGCTTGGAGATTGAACGCCTAATTCTATCTATGCGTGGTTTCTCTGAGTCGGTTATTGATACCCCGATTCAGGCTAGAAAGCCTGTCACCAGGAAAATCTACCATAAGATTTGGCGAAAATATCTTTGTTGGTGCGAATCCAAGGGTTACTCATGGAGTAAGATTAGGATTCCCAGGATATTGTCCTTTCTCCAAGAAGGATTGGAGAAAGGATTATCAGCTAGTTCCTTAAAAGGACAGATATTTGCTTTGCTTTGTCTATTCTTTTACACAAACGTCTGGCAGAGGTACCAGACGTTCAAGCGTTTAGTCAGGCTTTAGTCAGAATCAAGCCTGTTTATTGACCTGTGGCTCCGCCATGGAGTCCGAATTTAGTTCTTTCAGTTCTGCAAGGGGTTCCGTTTGAACCTTTACATTCCATAGATATTAAACTCTTGTACCCTCCCATTTTTGCATTCAGTGTCCTCTATAGCTTGTGCATTGTTTTCCCAAAAATAATGAATGCAGCTGTGGACTCTTTCCATTTATGAAGAAAAACTTAAATTATGCTTACCTGATGATTTTCTTCAGATGGAAAGAGTCCACAGTTCCCCACCTGTAATTTTTTGGTGGGGCGTCTGTTATTTTTGTTCTTCTGGCACCTTTTCACCCTAATATTTGTTCTACTGTTCCTTGTTCCCTCGGCAGAATGACTGGGGGATGAGGGAAGTGGGGGAGGTATTTAAGCCTTTGGCTGGGGTGTCTTTGCCTCCTCCTAGTGGCCAGGTTCTGAATTCCCAAAAGTAATGAATGCAGCTGTTGACTCTTTCCATCTGAAGAAAAGAAAATTATCAGGTAAGCATAATTTAATTTTTCTTCTGCTCGGAGAGTCTCGGAACTCTTGGTACCGTAGTATGATTCTCCTTATCTTTCATTCTGATAAGGTGTTTCTTTGTACTAAGTTAGGTTTCCTTCCTAAAGTTGTTTCGGATAGGAATATTAATCAGGAGATCTTTGTTCCTTGTGTCCTAATCCTTCTCCTAAGGAGCGTTTGCTGCACAACTTAGATGCTGAATGTCTACTTGCAGGGGGACTAAGGAATTTTGCCAGTCTTCTGCTTTGTTTATTTCTCTTGGAAACGCCAGGGTCAGAAAGCTACGGCTTCTTCTCTTTCTCTTTGGCTGATGAGTATTTTCATTTGGCCTATGAGACTGCTGGACAACAGCCTCATGAGTGAATCACAGCTCACTCCACGAGGGCTGTTTCTTCTACAGAAGCTTCATTTTTGAAGGCCCAGGAAGAACAGATTTGCAAGGCTGCAACTTGGTCTTTCCTTCATACGTTTTCAAAATTTTACAAATTGATACTTTTGCATCGACTGAGGCATTTTTGGGAGAAAGAAGCTTGGGTATTGATTCCCAACAGGTATTGATTCCCAACAGTAATTGATGATGAATCGTGGACTCACCGTGTCATTAGAAAGAAAAAAAAAAATTATGCTTACCTGATAAATTTCTTTCTTTCTTGACATGGTGAGTCCATTGCCCTCCCTGTTTTTTAGACAGTTTTGCTTTTTATATAAACCTCAGACACCTCTGCACCTTGTTTTGCTTTCTTTCTCTCCTTTTCTTTCGGTCGAATGACTGGGGTTTGTGGGAAGGGAAGTGATACTTATGATACTTAACAGCTTTGCTGTGGTGCTCTTTGCCTCCTCCTGAGTGGAGTGATTATTCCCAACAGTAATTCATTTTGATCCGTGGACGTGCCGTGTCAAGAAATAAATACATTTATCAGGTGCGCATAACCTTTTTTTTTTTTTTTTACCAGATATGGCTGCCAAACTCCCCCCACCGTTACGTAGGAGGCTTCTTCTTAAAGTCATGAAATAAATCCCTTTTAACCTAAAGGGAAGGTGGGAAAGAACTGGAGGTGACAACCCACAGACCTAATTCCTTATAAACCTAAGTATAGGATAAGGTAGTGCCTAATGCCAAAACATAGTTTAATTTTTAAACAAAGAGAAAGAACAGAAGCATTTATATGGCACACTTTAGGGGTATTGTCATCTCATACATATGTAGGTGGTGAGTTCATTGTGTAGAGTTGTGAGTTATATTAAAACTTAACATTTATTAAATATACATAAAATGATTCAAGTGTTGTGGACCATGCCACTTTTAATAAAAACGTTGTATCAAATTATATTGGAATCAAAAAAGAAAAAGAAATAACACAGTTTAAAAGAAAATGGAACTGTGTACTCTCTGGTAAAAGAGTGACCTCCTATGTATCACAATTAGTTGAATATATCTTCAAAGGGTAACAAACTTAAATTTACTATTAGTTTAATGGTAAGTGAAACCACAGCGTGCCCAGAGGTAACTGTGGGAGACAGCACTATTATTGTGTATATATAATCGTTGCCTATATGTTATATTAGGCAAGTATCAGTCTCCACATTCCCCTAGCCGCCATACTTAGGCACACATTACCATTTAAATAGATGCCCACAGTGGGCCAACAAATTACCACAATTAAGAAAGTTCCCAATTACGTTATACCCCGATTTTCTATGTTAAAGTACTAGTACCACAGAGAGCAGCAGTGCAAACGGCCTAACGCGCGTTTCGCATATGCTTTATCAAAGCATCTTCTTAAAGTCATCTGGCAATCAGAATCAAATCCTTGGCTAGATTCTTTACACGCGTTCATGGAGACACTTTCTATTTCTAATAGCAAGCGGACTAAAATTATAATGCGCATTAGCAATAGAACAGCGTCCCTGTGAACGCGGATTAAATTAAAAAAAGAAGAGGACGGGGGAGGAGTTTGGCGGCCATATCTACCGCTGAACACTGTATGGGCTTTCGATGATTAGACATATAACGTCAGTGGTATTGAAGATGGGATGCGGTGCAGGCGCATCTTTTTTGTGGATCTAAGGTATGGGATAAAGTTTTCCTGGGTGTTGACTGTCCCTTTAACCTGTCCACCACCTTTTAGGTGGCAGATTGAAATCATCCCGATCCAATCATGATGATTGTCAGCCCCTGCTAGTGGCTGATTGGCCGCCAGTGAGCAGGGGGTGGCATTGCACACAAATTTCACCAGAAATGCTTGTGCAATGATAAATTTAGTGATGTTGAGCGGACATGATTCGATAAAGTAAATCATGTCCGCTCGACATAGGCTAAATCAGTCCCCTGGTCTATACTTATGCTTTAGTCAAATTTTATTTGACAGTAAGTGGGTATGTGATCTTAAGACTAAATTTGTTTTCTTGTTGCCAACATTTTTGAAGAGTTCTGTTTTAAAACTGAATGTAGCCGCCATAAATATATGGAAGACCTTTTTGCTGTGAATTTTGGGAAGTTCAGATGTATTATTAATAATCTAAGTGTTAATGTAATCTGTATGGCACACATGAATCAGCCGTGTCTTGTTGTGAAAATCCATAAAAATGCCCTGAGATAAAAGTGGCCTGCAGGAGCTTAGAAACAGTCAGAAATTTAGAAGTTTAAGGTTATAAAGTATATTGGTTGTGCAAAGCTGGCGAATAGGTAGTAAAAGGCATTATATATCTCTTTAAACAATAACATTTTTGGAGTAGACTGTCCTTTTAAGGTGTTAGAGAGGGTAGCCATTTTTATGATGCCGCTAATGTTTCATAAACAGAATGATGGATTTGAGGTAGATATGATTTATTGACAGAAAATAAATATTTAACTTTATAGAACTCTTAATCTGTTTTGGAGCTTGTGCTAAATTATTAATACAATAGCATCACTATATGACTTTTTTTGACTTATCTTTTTTCTTCTTTAGGAAGTAAAGAAGGATGTTGAACCAAAGGTAGAGCACTTACCAGCTAAAAGAGAGAAATCTGGAAATGTAGCTAGTCTTGTACAACGAATGAGTATATACGGCATTCCTGGCATGGGACCTCATCCACAGAACAAATCCTTCAAGAAAAGTATGTTAACATTTGGTCATGTGACTTATGATTTGTATTTAAATTTACATTTTCTCTTGTAAGGTGTATCCAGTCCACGGATCATCCATTACTTGTGGGATATTCTCATTCCCAACAGGAAGTTGCAAGAGGACACCCACAGCAGAGCTGTCTATATAGCTCCTCCCCTCACTGCCATATCCAGTCATTCTCTTGCAACTCTCAACAAGCATGGAGGTAGTAAGAGATAAGTGGTGAAATGTAGCTGTTATTTTGCTTCAATCAAGAGTTTATTATTTTTAAATAGTACCGGAGTTGTGCTATTTTGTTCCAGGCAGGAAAAAAGAAGAATCTGCCTGTGATTTCTATGATCTTAGCAGGTTGTAACTAAGATCCATTGCTGTTCTCACACATGTCTGAAGAGAGAGATAACTTCAGCGGGGGAATGGCGTGCAGGTTATCCTGTTATGAGGTATGTGCAGTTAAGATTTTTCTAGAAGATGTGAAATGCTAGAAAATGCTGCTGATACCAAATTTATGTAAGGTAAGCCTGAATACAGTGATTTAATAGTGACTGGTATCATGCTTACTTTCTGAGGTAATACTATTTTATATTTACAATATAAAACGTTTACTGGCATGTTTAAACGTTTTTATATATACTTTGGTGATAAAACTTTATTGGGGCCTAGTTTTTTTTCCACATGGCTGGCTTAAATTTGCCTAGAAACAGTTTCCTGAGGCTTTCCACTGTGTTACTATGAGTGGGAGGGGCCTAGTTTAGTGCTTTTTTGTGCATTAACTATTACAGACTGAGACATCCAGGAGTTCCCTGAATGCTACAGGACATCTCTAAAGGGCTCTTAGGCTTCCAAAATAGTTTGTTGGGGAAGGTAGGCCCACAGCAAGGCTGTGGCAGTTTGGTGTGACTTAAAAAACGTCTATCGTTTTTTTGATCCGGTTTTTGAATCATCCATTTGCAAGTGGGTGCAATGCTCTGTTAGATTATTATACACACTGTAAAAATTTCGTTTGATTTACTGCATTTTTTCACTGTTTTTCAAATTCTGACAAAATTTGTTTCTCTTAAAGGCACAGTACCGTTTTTTTATATTTGCTTGTTAACTTGATTTAAAGTGTTTTCCAAGCTTGCTAGTCTCATTGCTAGTCTGTATAAACATGTCTGACATAGAGGAAACTCCTTGTTCATTATGCTTAAAAGCCATGGTGGAACCCCCTCTTAGAATGTGAACCAAATGTACTGATTTAACTTTAAGCAATAAAGATCATATTCTGTCTTTGAAAAATTTATCACCAGAGGAATCTGACGAGGGGGAAGTTATGCCAACTAACTCTCCCCACGTGTCAGATCCTTTGACTCCCGCTCAAGGGACTCCCGCTAAAATGGCGCCAAGTACATCCAGGGCGCCCATAGCGTTTACTTTACAAGACATGGCGGCAGTCATGGATAATACACTGTCAGCGGTATTAGCCAGACTACCTGAATTTAGAGGTAAGCGAGATAGCTCTGGAGTTAGACGAAATACAGAGCATACTGATGCTTTAAGAACTATGTCTGATACTGCCTCACAATATGCAGAAGCTGAAGGAGAGCTTCTTTCTGTGGGTGATATTTCTGACTCAGGGAAGATGATGCAACCTGATTCTGATATTTCTACATTTAAATTTAAGCTTGAACACCTCCGCGTGTTACTCAGGGAGGTTTTAGCTGCTCTGAATGACTGTGATACAATTTCAGTGCCAGAGAAATTGTGTAGACTGGATAAATACTATGCAGTGCTGGTGTGTACTGATGTTTTTCCAATACCTAAAAGGTTTACAGAAATTATTACTAAGGAATGGGATAGACCAGGTGTGCCGTTCTCTCCCCCTCCTGTTTTTAGAAAAATGTTTCCAATAGACGCCACCACACGGGACTTATGGCAGACAGTTCCTAAGGTGGAGGGAGCAGTTTCTACTCTAGCAAAGCGTACTACTATCCCTGTCGAGGACAGTTGTGCTTTCTTAGATCCAATGGATAAAAAATTAGAGGGTTACCTTAAGAAAATGTTTATTGAACAAGGTTTTATCCTACAGCCCCTTGCATGCATTGCGCCTGTCACTGCTGCTGCGGCGTTCTGGTTTGAGTCTCTGGAAGAGGCTTTACAGGTAGCGACTCCATTGGATGACATACTTGACAAGCTTAGAGCACTTAAGCTAGCCAATTCTTTTGTTTCTGATGCCATTGTTCATTTGACTAAACTAACGGCTAAGAATTCTGGCTTTGCTATCCAGGCGCGCAGAGCGCTATGGCTTAAATCATGGTCAGCTGACGTTACTTCAAAATCGAAGCTGCTTAACATTCCCTTCAAGGGGCAGACCCTGGTTTGAAGGAGATTATTGCTGATATCACGGGAGGAAAAGGTCATGCCCTTCCTCAGGATAGGTCCAAATCAAGGGCCAAACAGTCTAATTTTCGTGCCTTTCGAAACTTCAAGGCAAGTGCGGCATCAACTTCCTCTAATGCAAAACAAGAGGGAACTTTTGCTCAGTCCAAGACAGTCTGGAGACCTAACCAGACCTGGAACAAGGGTAAGCAGGCCAAAAAGCCTGCTGCTGCCTCTAAGACAGCATGAAGGAACGGCCCCCTATCCGGTAACGGATCTAGTAGGGGGCAGACTTTCGCTCTTTGCCCAGGCGTGGGCAAAAGATGTCCAGGATCCCTGGGCGTTGGAAATTATATCCCAGGGATATCTTCTGGACTTCAAGGCTTCCCCCCCCCAAAAGGGAGATTTCACCTTTCACAATTATCTGCAAACCAGATAAAGAGAGAGGCATTCTTACACTGTGTACAAGACCTCCTAGTTATGGGAGTGATCCATCCTGTCCCAAAGGAGGAACAGGGATTTTACTCAAATCTGTTTGTGGTTCCCAAAAAAGAGGGAACCTTCAGACCAATTTTGGATCTAAAGATCTTAAACAAATTCCTCAGAGTTCCATCATTCAAAATGGAGACTATTCGTACCATCATAGAGGGTCAATACATGACTACAGTGGATTTAAAGGATGGTTATCTGCACATTCCGATACACAAAGATCATCGTCGGTTTCTCAGGTTTGCCTTCCTAGACAGGCACTACCATTTTGTAGCTCTTCCCTTTGGGTTAGCTACAGCCCCAAGAATTTTTACGAAGGTTCTGGGGTCGCTTCTGGCGGTCCTAAGACCACGGGGTATAGCAGTGGCCCCTTATTTAGACGACATCAAATTGCCAAGTCTCATACGGACATAGTGTTGGCATTTCTGAGGTCGCATGGGTGGAAGGTGAACGAGAAAAAGAGTTCTCTATCCCCCCTCACAAGAGTTTCCTTCCTAGGGACTCTGATAGATTCTGTAGAAATGAAAATTTACCTGACTGAGTCCAGGTTATCAAAACTTCTAAATTCCTGCCGTGTTCTTTATTCCATTCCTCGCCCTTCGGTGGCTCAGTGCATGGAAGTAATCGGCTTAATGGTAGCGACAATGGACATGGTGCCGTTTGTACGCCTACATCTCAGACCGCTGCAACTATGCATGCTCAGTCAGTGGAATGGGGATTACACAGATTTGTCCCCTTTACTGAATCTGGACCAAGAGACCAGGGATTCTCTTCTCTGGTGGCTATCTCGGGTCCATCTGTCCAAAGGTATGACCTTTCGCAGGCCAGATTGGACAATTGTAACGACAGATGCCAGCCTTCTAGGTTGGGGTGCAGTCTGGAACTCCCTGAAGGCTCAGGGATCGTGGACTCAGGAGGAGTCACTCCTTCCAATAAACATTCTGGAACGAAGAGCGATATTCAATTCTAGCGACAATGAGGGTCATCAGATTTCAGTCGGACAACATCACGACTGTGGCTTACATCAATCATCAAGGGGGAACAAGGAGTTCCCTAGCGATGTTAGAAGTCTCAAAGATAATTCGCTGGGCAGAGATTCACTCTTGCCACCTATCAGCTATCCATATCCCAGGTGTAGAGAACTGGGAGGCGGATTTTCTAAGTCGACAGACTTTTCATCCGGGGGAGTGGGAACTCCATCCGGAGGTGTTTGCACAATTGGTTCTTCGTTGGGGCGAACCAGAACTGGATCTCATGGCGTCTCGCCAAAACGCCAAGCTTCTTTGTTACGGATCCAGGTCCAGGGACCCCAAGGCAACGCTGATAGATGCTCTAGCAGCGCCTTGGTCCTTCAACCTGGCTTATGGGTTTCCACCATTTCCTCTGCTCCCTCGTCTGATTGCCAAAATCAAGCAGGAGAGAGCATCGGTGATCTTGATAGCGCCTGCGTGGCCACGCAGGACTTGGTATGCACATCTGGTGGACATGTCATCCTTTCCACCATGGACTCTGCCTCTGAGACAGGACCTTCTACTTCAAGGTCCTTTCAACCATCCAAATCTAATTTCTCTGAGGCTGACTGCCTGGAGATTGAACGCTTGATTTTATCAAAGTGTGGTTTCTCCGAGTCAGTCATTGATACCTTAATTCAGGTACGGAAGCCTGTCACCAGGAAAATCTATCATAAAATATGGCGTAAATATCTTTATTGGTGTGAATCTAAGGGCTACTCATGGAGTAAGGTCAGGATTCCCAGGATGTTATCTTTTCTCCAAGAAGGATTGGAGAAAGGATTGTCAGCTAGTTCCTTAAAGGGACAGATTTCTGCGCTATTCTTTTGCACAAGCGTCTGGCGGATATCCCAGACGTTCAGGCATTTTGTTAGGCTTTAGTTAGAATCAAGCCTGTGTTTAAACCTGTTGTTCCACCTTGGAGCTTAAATTTGGTTCTTAAAGTTCTTCAGGGGGTTCCGTTTGAACCTCTTCATTCCATAGATATAAAACTTTTATCTTGGAAAGTTCTTTTTTTGGTAGCTATTTCCTCGGCTTGTAGAGTTTCCGAGTTATCTGTCTTACAATGTGATTCTCCTTATCTGATCTTCCATGCAGATAAGGTAGTTCTGCGTACTACACCTGGGTTTTTACCTAAGGTGGTATCTAATAAGAATATCAATCAAGAGATTGTTGTTCCGTCTTTGTGTCCTAATCCTTCTTCAAAGAAGGAGCGTCTATTACACAATCTGGACGTGGTTCATGCTTTAAAGTTTTACTTACAAGCTACTAAAGATTTTCGTCAAACATCTGCTTTGTTTGTTGTCTACTCTGGACAGAGGAGAGGTCAAAAGGCTTCGGCAACCTCTTTCTTTTTGGCTAAGAAGCATAATCCGCTTAGCCTATGAGACTGCTGGCCAGCAGCCTCCAGAAAGGATTACAGCTCATTCTACTAGAGCTGTGGCTTCCACATGGGCCTTTAAAAATGAGGCTTCTGTTGAACAGATTTGCAAGGAGGCGACTTGGTCTTCGCTTCATACTTTTTCAAAATTCTACAAATTTGATACTTTTGCTTCTTCGGAGGCTATTTTTGGGAGAAAGGTTTTACAGGCAGTGGTACCTTCCGTTTAAGTACCTGCCTTGTCCCTCCCTTCATCCGTGGATGATCCGTGGACTGGATACACCTTACAAGAGAAAACATAATTTATGCTTACCTGATAAATTTATTTCTCTTGTGGTGTATCCAGTCCACGGCCCGCCCTGTCATTTTAAGGCTGGCGAAACAAGGCCAGGAGACGTATAAAGGTAGGAAAGGATAAAGCAGGGAAAAGAGGTAAAGAAAATGCAGATTGTCAGGAAGCTTAGCAAGTGTATTGAGATATAATACAAAAAGAGCTGAAGTCTGACTTTTTAAAAGAGCTAAAAGATAAATCCGTGTCTAAGCCCTCTTGAAAAATTGAAGAAAATACAGATAAGAACTTATTTGATCAGAGCCATCCTCTTGGTAGTAGAAAAGTTAGATGAAAAATGTAAGAAAGACCAGAGATATGAGCATCTATCACCTCTGTCTGGGGATTTCTAGAACTAGCAAAAAATAAAATAAAAAAAAATACTCTGAAGTTAGTCGTTCAAATGAAAACCCGTTGGGTCTATATCAAGTAGACCCCATAGAACTACCGTATGTTTGACAAACATTGAGATGGAGGTACTATTCCTTTGAAAGA
This sequence comes from Bombina bombina, assembly GCF_027579735.1. Taxonomy (NCBI): domain Eukaryota; kingdom Metazoa; phylum Chordata; class Amphibia; order Anura; family Bombinatoridae; genus Bombina; species Bombina bombina. Next base: position 118,516,262 of record NC_069502.1, read on the forward strand.
AGGGATAGGCAAACAAGAAAGTCTGCTTCCCAGAAGACCACACCTGGGAAAAGAATAACATAAAATGTACAGAAATTATTTTCTAAATCAAAATTAGGAAAACGTCCTCTATTGCTAGGAAACTGGGAGTTCCCCTTTGATAAGATATATGCTACTACCGAGAAATTGATTGAAACACAGATAAGTCTCTTCTTTCAGGAGAGGCAAACTCTAAATTCTCCTGAAGAATGCACAGAGGTCTTGTATACTTATTGGTAACCACGCCTCCTGAGGAGACCAAACCCCTTGTGCTCTCCTGCACCCCCATACTCTACCACCACTCAAGGCTTGCATCTGTTAAAAGTACAGGTTGCTCCTTAAAAATTGCTTGAAGGATGCTCCTTAAAAATTGGAGAACTTTCCACCAGGACAGAGACTGTCTGTCTTTGAAATCCAAGGAAAATATTTTAGAAAATAGCCATTGCACTCTAGACTTACAATGCAGAGTTAGTCATCAAGATAAACCGTGCAAAAGTAATACTTTCATGCACAGAACTAATTTAGATTTGGAATAGAGAGAAGAGGTAAAAGAAACCCTGGTCTGTGTAGAAAGAGGACTCTTGGAACAATGGTTCTCCAATGTCCTTGTAACAGATGATAGAGTTCACAGAACCTCAGTGAAAAAAACATTCTGAAAGCTGCAGCTAGACCAATTTGAAGAGCGAAAAAAGGAAAGAGCATGTCCTGAATGACTAACTTAAAAAATTGGTAGAGGTCTTAGTGGATGGGGACATGAAGGAAAGCATCCTTCAAACCTATCGAGGACATATATTGGCTCTGCTGTACCAGATGGATAATAGTAGAAAATAATTCCATCTTGAAAGTAGGAACTGTGAGAAACTTTACAGTTTTGAAAATTAAAATAGGCTTGTAAGTCCTGTCCTTCTAAAGAACAATAAAAAGGTTTGAGAGAAACCCTTGGTCTATTTCCAATACTTGAACTAGGGCTATCACTCCCATGAGTTCCAGGACTACGTCACAGTTAAAAAGACATTATGTTTATGACCTGTACCCAAGGGAAACTATATTTAGACCCGAAGGAGACAAAGCATCCCTAAAAGGGAAAAATATGCCCCCTACCAGAAAAAGATCTGGGTTAGGTGCCGTACTTTCATGCAGATTTGAAAGAGTAAGAAAGCTTTATGGACTGCTTGAGCTAGTTCCAAAAAGATTAGATATCCAGGAAGATCTAGAAGATTCCCGATTCTGTGAAGAGGACTCTAGTCCTGAGGGAGAAAGGCTGCCTTTCTTCCAGTTATATTAGAAATGATAGAATCTAGATCAGGCCCAACCCATATTTTTCCATAAAAAGGGAGAAATTTAAATCTAGATTTGGAAACCAAGGTCCTTTTGGTCAGAACAGGATATTTTATCATTATTATTCATCATATCAGAGATTGCATCACTCACAAATGAAGGGATAATTCTATCTTAAAAGTTTAAATTTATGTTTAAAAACATGCTCTCCAAAATCATCTAATATATTATCATATGTTTGAGACACCAAAGAATAAAGGCTGCACCAGTGCTGGACTTAACAGAAATCCTGCTTGTTAAAAGGCTTTTGTATGAACAGACTTCAATTTCCAGTACATTGAATCCTTAAAAGAATAATTATTCTCTTAAGGAATAATCGTGCATTTAAAGGCATAGTAAACACCAAAACTGTTATTGTTTAAAAAGATAGATAATTCCTTTATTTACCATTCCCCAGTTTTGTATAGCCAACACTGTTATAGAAATATACTTTTTAGCTCTGTAATTACCTTGTATCTAAGATTCTGCTGACTGCCTCCTTATCTCAGATCTTTTGATAGACATGCATTTCAGGCAATTAGTGCTGACTCCTAAATAACTTCACGTGCATGAGCACAGTGTTATCTATATGAAACACATGAACTAATGCCCTCTAGTGGTGAAAAACTGTCAAATGCAGAGGTGGCCTTCAAGGGCTTAGAAATTAGCATATGAGCCTACCTATGTTTAGCTTTCAACTAAGAATAACAAGAGAACAAAGCTAATTTGATGATACAAGTAAATGAGAAATTTGTTTAAAATTACATGCCCTATCTGAATCATGAAAGTTTAATTTGGACTTTGCTATCCCTTTAACTAAAGTGGAGATAGTGCCGTACACCTAAGGAATAGTTTCCCAAATTTCAATACTAGAAGCCAGTAAAGGAAACATACTCTAAAACGTTGAAGCTGGATTAAAAGGAATACCTTGTTTGACCATTTCATAACAATTATTTTTGTAATAGATTCAAGCATGAACATAATTTTTTTTTTCTTTTTAGTATTTCTAATTAGAGACTGACGTCTAATCATTTTAAAATTATTTCACCTTCAGAAGACAAATCTGAAAAGACAGAGTCTGAAATAAAAAAGGTGCTTAGCTGAAACTTTTGGGCTTCAGAATTGCTAGGTAAACAAGCTTTAGATTATGTGTCAGAAACAATCATTTGCATTTACTTGGAGGAGGCATAGCTGCCAACATCTTAAAATGCACAAAATCTGAAAAACTCCCTTGTACAGAACAGAGTCCATTAGAAGCAATAGCAGCGTTAGGTTAAAGGGCCATAATACCCAAATGTTTAAACACTTGAAAGTGATGCAGCATAGCTGTAAAAAGCTGACTAGAAAATATCTCCTGAACATCTTTATGTAAAAAAGAAAGATATTTTACCTCAAAATGTCCTCAGTAGCCACCTCCCATTGTAAAGGATTTCTAAGCAGCATTTTAGTGTGTCGGTCCTGGGACAGCTTAGGGGATGAGCCTTGTGAACTCTCATATTATTTCACCAATCAGGTAAAGGAAGCTTACTATGAAATCTCATGATAGTTAAGTCAAATCTCATGAGATCACAGTAAGAGTTCATGACCTCAGCACTGCTGATGCTGATTGGCTGCTGTTCATTTCATATTTTTTTTTTATTTTTACCTGCAGCTGGGAACAGCTGAGTATAACTTTTTACACAGAAGTTACTCTGCTTAGCTGAGGAAATTGTGAGGTAAAATATCTTCCTTTTTTAAATAGAGATGCTCAGGTGATATTTTCCTGTCAACTTTTTACAGTTATACTGCATCAGTTTCAAGTGATTTAGCATATGAGTATTATGTCCCTTTAATGAGCATGCATAAAATGATACATACATTAATTGCAAAGTTGAGCTGGAGGAACCACAGCTACAAATTTGCAATAAACACACTTAAAATAAGTGGATAATTAATGGGACAGTCTAGTCCAAAATAAACTTTCATGATTCAGATAGGGCATGTAATTTTAAACAAGTTTCCAATTTACTTTTATCACCAATTTTGCTTTGTTCTCTTGGCATTCCTAGTTGAAAGCTAAACCTAGGAGGTTCATATGCTAATTTCTAAGCCATTGAAGGCTGCCTCTTTTCTCAGGGCATTTTGACAGTTTTTCACCACTAGAGGGTGCTAGTTCATATGTGTCATATAGATAATACTGTGCTCACGCACATGAAGTTCCAGGGAGCCAGCACTGATTGGCTAAAATGCATGTCTGTCAAAAGAACTGAGATAAGGGGGCAGTTTGCAGAGGCTTAGATATAAGATAAAAAGTGTATTTCTCTTGTAAGATGTATCAAGTCCACGGATTTATCCTTACTTGTAGGATATTCTCCTCCCCTACAGGAAGTGGCAAAGAGAGCACCCACAGCAGAGCTGCCTATATAGCTCCCCCCTTAGCTCCACCCCCCAGTCATTCTCTTTGCCTACTCTAAGTAACTAGGAAGTGCAGAGCGAGTGTGGTGACAAAAATGTTAGTTTTTTATTTCTCAAGCAAAAGTTTGTTATTTTAAATGGTGCCGGTGTGTACTATTTATTCTTTGGCAGAAACGAGATGAAGATTTCTGCAAGGAGGATTATGATCTTAGCACTTTGTAACTAAGATCCACTGCTGTTCTCACAAGGGCTGAGGAGTACAGGAAAACTTCAGTTGGGGGAACGGTTTGCAGGCTAAGCTGCATATGAGGTATGTTCAGTCTGTTTTTCTAGACAGACTGTGTTCTAGAAAAGGCTGGCAATATCCCCATGGGGAAAGGGTAAGCTGTATTCAGACACTTGGATAGGAATTTCAGCTTGCTTGAAGGGCTCATTTGTTACTGGTGACACTGGGAAAAAACGTTTTTTGTTTGTTCAGTAAATGATGCAATTATAACGTTTTTTGAAGGGACTAAAGGGGTCATTGTGGCTTGTGTTAGTTTTTTTTTAACCCACATGGTTAATTAAGAGGTGTTTTTCTAATAGGCCTCAAAACATCGAGTGAGGTGGGAGGGGCCTATTTTCGCTCCTCAGTTGCGCAGTTTCTTTTCCTTAGAGTCATCCAACTGCTTCTCTAGAGGTTCCTGCTGTGTTTGAGGGCTGTAAAGGAGGTTTTTTCCCCACAAATCGTTCTGAAGGGCAGGTAGGGCGCCACACCAGAGCTGTGGCAAGGTGCTGAAAGTCTCTCTTACCGGTTTTGAGGTTTTTTCAATCCGGTTTTGCCATTAAGGGGTTAATTGTTTATTTGCATAGTTGTGCAAAGTTACTAAGGCTGTAAGATACTACTGTAAAAATTTCGTTAAGTTTACTGCTTTTTACACTGTTTTGCAGAACTTGTTCAGCTTTTTTTCTCTTAAAGGCACAGTACCGTTTTATTTCTAAGTGTTATTTGCTTTGATTACAGTGTTTTCCAAGCTTGATTGTTACATTACTAGCCTGTTTAACATGTCTGATACCAAGGAAAATCCTTGTTCAATATGTTTGGAAGCCATTCTGGAACCCCCTCTTAGAATGTGTCCCAAATGTACTGATATGTCTATAAATTATAAGAACATATATTAGCACCTAAAAATAGAGCAATAGATGATTCTCAGTCAGAAGTAAATGAGGGTTTGCCATCTAGCTCTCCCCAAGTGTCACAACCAGTAACGCCCGCACAAGTGACGCCAAGTACCTCTAGTGCGTCACATTCATTTACTTTACAAGACATGGCCACAGTTATGAATACAACCCTCACTGAGGTTGTATCCAAACTGCCTGGTTTACAAGGAAAGCAGGACAGCTCTGGGCTAAGGAAAAATGCTGAGCTGTCTCACGCTTTAGTAGCCGTATCTGATATGCCCTCACAATGCTCTGAAGGGGCAAGGGATTTGTTATCTGAGGGAGAAATTTCTGATTCAGGAAAGACCTTCCTCAGACAGATTCTGATATGACGGCCTTTAAATTTAAAGGGACACTGTACCCAAAATTTTTCTTTCGTGATTCAGATTGAGCATGAAATTTTAAGCAACTTTCTAATTTACCCCTATTATCAAATTTTCTTCATTCTCTTGGTATCTTTATTTGAAATGCAAGAATGTAAGTTTAGATGCCGGCCCATTTTTGGTGAACAACCTGGGTTGTCCTTGCTGATTGGTGGATAAATTCATCCACCAATAAAAATGAGCTGTCCAGAGTACTGAAACCAAAAAAAAGCTTAGATGCCTTCTTTTTCAAATAATGATAGCAAGAGAACGAAGAAAATTTGATAATAGGAGTAAATTAGAAAGTTGCTTAAAATTGCATGCTCTTTCTTAATTACAAAAGAAAAAATTTGGGTACAGTGTCCCTTTAAGCTTGAACACCTCCGCTTATTACTTAGGGAAGTATTAGCAACTCTAGATGATTGTGACCCTATAGTGGTCCCAGAGAAATTGTGTAAAATGGATAGATACTTAGAGGTTCCTGTTTACACTGATGTTTTTCCAGTCCCTAAGAGGATTGTGAATATTATTGATAAGGAGTGGGATAGACCAGGTATTCCGTTCACTCCCCCTCCTGTTTTTAAGAAAATTTTTCCCATATCTCATACCATAAGGGACTCATGGCAGACAGTTCCTAAGGTGGAGGGAGCTATTTCTACTCTGTCTAAGTGTACAACTATACCTATCAAGGACAGTTGTGCTTTCAAAGATCCTATGGATAAAAAAATTAGAGGGTCTCCTGAAGAAAATTTTTGTTCATCAAGGTTTTTGTCTCCAACCTATTGTGTGCATTGTTCCTGTAACGACTGCAGCTGCTTTCTGGTTTGAGGCTCTAGAAGAGGCTCTTCAAATGGAGACTCCATTAGAGGAAATTATAAATAGAATTAAGGCCCTTAAATTGGCTAATTCTTTTATTACAGATGCCGCTTTTCAACTGGCTAAATTAGCGGCAAAGAATTCAAGTTTTGCCATTTTAGCACGCAGGGCGTTACATTCCTTTCAAAGGTAAGACCCTATTCGGGCCTGAACTGAAGGAGATTATTTCAGACATCACTGGAGGGAAAGGTCATGCCCTCCCTCAGGATAGATCAAATAAGATGAGGGCCAAACAAAATAATTTTCGTTCCTTTCGGAACTTAAAAGAGTGGTCCCACTTCAGTTTCCTCTGCTACAAAGCAAGAGGGGAATTTCGCCCAATCCAAGTCAGTCTGGAGACTTAACCAGGCTTGGAACAAGGGTAAACAGGCCAAGAAGCCTGCAACTGCCTCTAAGACAGCATGAAGGGGTAGCCCCCGATCCGGGACCGGATCTAGTAGGAGGCAGACTCTCTCTCTTCGCTCAGGCTTGGGCAAGAGATGTTCACGATCCCTGGGCTTTAGAAATTGTGTCCCAGGGATATCTTCTGGAATTCAAGGGCTCTCTTCCAAGGGGGAGATTTCATATTTCTCGATTGTCTGTAAACCAGACAAAGAGAGAGGCGTTCTTACGCTGTGTAGAAGACCTACATACCATGGGGGTGATTTGCCCAGTCCCAAAGGAGGAACAGGGGCTAGGGTTTTATTCAAACCTGTTTGTGGTTCCCAAGAAAGAGGGAACTTTCAGACCAATCTTGGATCTCAAAATTCTAAACAAGTTCCTCAGACTATTCGGACTATTCTACCTCTGATCCAGCAGGGTCAATATATGACTACCGTGGACTTAAAGGATGCGTATCTACACATCCCTATTCACAGAGATCATCATCAATTCCTCAGATTCGCCTTTCTGGACAGGCATTACCAGTTTGTGGCTTTTCCTTTCGGGTTGGCCACGGCTCCCAGAATTTTCACAAAAGTGCTAGGGTCCCTTCTGGCGGTTCTACGTCCACGGGGCATAGCAGTGGAGCCTTATTTAGACATCTTAATTCAGGCGTCGACTTTCCAGCTAGCCAAGTCTCACACAGACATCGTGTTGACTTTTCTGACATCTCACGGGTGGAAGGTGAACATAAAAAAGAGTTCTCTCTTTCCTCTTACAAGAGTTTCCTTCCTAGGGACTCTGATAGTCTCGGTAGAAATGAAAATATTTCTGACAGAGGTCAGAAAGTTGAAACTCTTATCCACTTGCCGAGCTCTTCATTCCATTCCTCGGCCATCAGTGGCTCAGTGTATTGAGGTAATCGGACTCATGGTAGCGGCAGTGGACATAGTTCCTTTTGCCCGTCTACACCTCAGACCACTGCAACTATGCATGCTCAAACAGTGGAATGGGGATTATGCAGACTTATCTCCTCAACTGCATCTGGACCAGGAGACCAGAGATTCTCTTCTCTGGTGGTTGTCTCAGGACCACCTGTCTCAGGGAATGCGTTTCCGCCGGCCAGAGTGGCTCATTGTAACGACAGATGCCAGCCTGCTAGGCTGGGGTGCAGTCTGGAACTCCCTGAAAGCACAGGGCTTATGGTCTCGGGAGGAAGCTCTCCGCCCAAAAAACATTTTAGAACTGAGAGCGATTTTCGATGCACTTCAGGCGTGGCCTCAGCTTGCTGCTGCCAAATTCATCAGGTTTCAGTCGGACAACATCACGACTGTAGCTTATATCAATCATCAGGGAGGAACAAGGAGTTCTCTAGCGATGATGGAGGTAACCAAAATAATCCGGTGGCGGAGGATTACTCTTGCCATCTCTCAGCAATCCACATCCCAGGAGTAGAGAACTGGGAGGCGGATTTTCTAAGTCGTCACTCTTCATCTGGGGGAGGGGAACTCCATCCGGAGGTATTCGCCCAGCTGATTCAGCTATGGGGCACACCAGAATTGGATCTGATGGCGTCCCGTCAGAATGCCAAACTTCCTCGTTATGGGTCCAGGTCCCGGGATCCCAAGGCGGTACTGATAGATGCTCTAGCAGTGCCTTGGTCCTTCAGTCTGGTTTATGTATTTCTACCGTTTCCTCTCCTCCCACGTCTGGTTGCCAGAATCAAGCAGGAGAGAGCTTCGGTAATTCTGATAGGTCCTGCATGGCCACGCAGGACTTGGTATGCAGACCTAGTGGACATGTCCTTGTTTCCACCGTGGACTCTGCCAATGAGGCGGGACCTTCTAATCCAAGGCATGTTCATGCATCCAAATCTAATTTCTCTGTGTCTGACTGCTTGGAGATTGAACGCATGATTTTATCAAAGCGTGGTTTCTCTGAATCGGTCATTGATACCCTGATTCAGGCTAGAAAGCCTGTTACCAGGAAGATTTATCATAAGATTTGGCGCAAATATCTTTTTTGGTGTGAATCCAAAGGTTACTCGTGGAGTAAGATTAGGATTCCTAGAATATTGTCTTTTCTCCAAGAAGGTTTGGAGAAGGGATTATCTGATAGTTCTCTAAAAGGTCAAATATCTGTTTTGTCTATTCTACTTCACAAACGTCTGGCAGATGTCCCAGACGTTAAAGCATTTAGTCAGGCTTTGGTCAGAATCAAGCCTGTATTTAAACCTGTTGCTTCGCCATGGAGCCTAAACTTAGTTCTTAAAGTTCTTCAAGGGGTTCCGTTTGAACCTTTGCATTCCATAGATATTAAGCTTCTATCTTGGAAAGTTTTGTTTTTAGTAGCTATCTCTTTGGCTCGAAGAGTTTCTGAGCTTATCTGCTTTACAATGTGATTCTCCTTACCTTGTTTTCCATGCAGATTAAGGTGGTTTTACGTACCAAACCTGGGTTTCTTCCTAAGGTTGTTTCTAATAAGAATTTCAATCAAGAGATTGTGGTTCCTTCTTTGTGTCCTAATCCTTCATCTAAGAAGTAACATCTGTTACACAATCTTGATGTGGTTCGTGCTTTAAAATTCTACTTACAAGCAACTAAATATTTCCGTCAAACATCTTCTTTGTTGTTTATTCTGGTAAACGGAGAGGTCAAAGGGCTACGGCTACCTCTCTTTCCTTTTGGCTGAAAAGCATCATCCGTTTGGCCTATGAGACTGCTGGACGGCAGCCTTCTGAAACGTTTACTGCTCATTCTACTAGAGCTGTGGCTTCCACATGGGCTTTTAAAAATGAGGCTTCTGTTGAACAGATTTGTAAGACGTCGACTTGGTCTTCGCTTCATACTTTTTCCAAAATTTCCAAATTCGATACTTTTGCTTCTTCGGAGGCTATTTTTGGGAGAAAGGTTCTACAAGCAGTGGTGCCTTCCGTTTAAGGTCCCTCCCTTCATCAGTGTCCTAAAGCTTTGGTATTGATATCCTGCAAGTAAGGATCTCCACTCTTAAATAAATAAATGCTATTTGGTACAGTTCCAGAATGCTCCATAAAACTATAACTACTCTTTCTACTAGAGAAAATGCAGTCTCTATCCACCTATGTTTGCATACTTTTACTAAATGTTACCATTTCAACGTGTTTGCCACTTCTGAAGCTACATTTGGTTGGAAAGTTGTGCACGCAGGGGTGCCGGTTAGTGATTTTACTTACCTTAACTATTTTTCTTCTTAAATGGAAAGAGTCCACAGCTGCATTCATTACTTTTGGGAAATAAGAACCTGACCACCAGGAGGAGGCAAAGACTACCCAGCCAAAGGCTTAAATTCTCCTCCCACTCCCCTCATCCCCCAGTCATTCTTTGTTTTTCATCCCAGGAGGATGGCAGAGAAGTGTCCAACTTTTTAATTTTTGTTTTTGTCTCTTATAGAGGGTAGTACTCTTCAGCATGGGACAGGAGTTTTAAGTAGTCCTGTCAGTTTCTCAGTGAGGGCTTGGATGAAAGTTAGAGTCCAGAGATGCAGGGAGTTTCTTTCTGCTAAACCATCCTGACTCATATTAACAGCTCCTCAAGCAATCGGCGTTGTCGAACTTCACTTCCCTGCCTGCTTTCTTCTGTCATGTCCATGGCGGAGGCGATGCTACTATCCGTCACACTTGAAGGGCCGTGTTCCTGTTTCACGGCGTAGATTCCGGTAAGATCGTTTCATTTTACTTTATTTGCATTGTAATGTGAATGTTTCCCAAGAGGCTACCACATTGTGGGTCTAACTTATACATAAGGGTCTCAGTGAGTCTCTTTCGGGATCTTGGAATCAAGGGTTAATATCTCCTGAGGTGGTTATTTAATAGGGGGATTTATAATCATGTTTGTTATGTGATTCAACCTGCTTATGTGCAATGTTTACTGGACTCGTGGATGGAACATTGAGGCCTTTGGAAGTGACCCGGCCTTTTGGTTGAGCACGCTTTTTTTGGACTGTATGGTTCATCTTGTGTTTGGGCGTGGCTACGTTCCGTTTTTCCTTTTCCGCATTCCTGACCGCGTGGCGAAGGAAATGTTCTAGTCCACAAGGATTTGGTCATAGAAGGTGGTGAGTGCCCCAGCCATTGGGGGTGTCAAATGCCGTTTTAGTTTTTACTACTTTAGTCCATATTTGTATATACTCAATCCAGTTGTAGAGGATTCTGATGCTGAGATTGTTAATTTCAGATTCAGTTACAGAGGATTCTGATAGACTATTTTGTATCCAGTGTGGCCTCGCTGACACCTGTCAACCAGTTTTGTTCCGTATTGCCAGTTCAGAGCGCCTGGTTCCTCGGGCTCGGGGAATCAAGGGACTGCTGAGCCATCTGCCTCTGGGGGTTCTGTCCTCCAAGAGGCGAGTTCCCCACCAAATCATACTTCTGCACATGCGGGTTACCCAGTTTATGGTTCCGCCATGCGGGGTGGCTTGTTTCCCCCAGAGGTTGCAGAACGTTTTTGCTTCCACATAATGTTGGCGATTATTCGTCTGCAGAGTACAGACGTTTATTTGAGAATGTGCTCGTGCCCTATTGTCCCGGGCCTTCCGCCTTGGGGAGGGCCTCTACAGTTCCCCGCGGGTGTAACTGTCCCTGAGTGTTATGCCTTCCGTTATAGGATTGCACGCCTTTGCGTATTGCTCAGACATGTTTTTCAGTTATTGAATGACCCTATCGTTGCCAGATATGGCGACTTTCAGTTAGTTTGGTCTTGCGGCTGTTCAGGGACTGTTTCTGCTTGGCTGATTCGGTAGAAGCGCTGAGTGCTCAGGTTATCTTTGTTCTTTCATGTTCAACTAAGCATTCAAGAAGACCTGTGGGTCTGTGAGGTGGGAAGGGTTGTTTCAGTCCTTATAGCCTTCAGTCATAGAGGACCGGACAGGGGAGTTTTTCTGCTGCGTCACTCTAATTGACATCTGATTTCATCAGAACTTAGAGTTCCTCCCCCACGTGGTGGAGGGTTGGAGGGCTTAATGCCGCTTACAGCTATTGAGCGGTTTGGCCTTCATTTTTAGGCCTCTGGATTTGTCCTTTTGGGCTTGATCCAATAGCTTGTGCAGATAGCTGTCTAGCATGCGGAAGGTTTGCAGTTTGAAACCTGTTGCAGCTCTTGATACCTTGCAGGTGTATGCGTAAGCTGTTTCTAGTGTATCTAGATGTAGCTCTTGGCTGAGTTACACGAGGACTTTGGGTCTTTTTTCATTGTCTCCGGGTGAGTAGATCTCCTTTTAGGGATCTGTTTTTCCGGGTGATGGTTGTTCCCTGCGGGTACTTTGTTTAGCTTGGGGTTTTCCGGAGCTGGGTAGGCTTAGTGCCTTCACTTCCTTGTGTCCTCGGCTTGTATGGAGGTGTTAGGGAGACTAGTCCTGTTAGTAGGATTTTTTTGACCTCTGGTATCCCTTGGTCGTCCCTGAGAAGTATCGTCATACGACTTCTAGCCTTGCTCTTTGGAGCGTTAGACTTTAGCTAAGGGGTGGTTCCTTCCTTTGGTCGGGGCTTTCGAGTTCTCTCGCTATCTGGATTTCTGGATATGCATCCATACCCTTGTGTCTGGCTTTTTGACCAGTTGGGGTGTTTAGTTCTAGGGTAAGGTTTGCCTGAACTATTGGGTCCCCGGACCTGTTTTTCTCCCTGAGACTTCTGGTTGCTGAAGCTTCGCTTGGCCTTTTTCCTGACCCAGTCTTGGGTGGTTTTGGAATCTTGAATCTCAGGGCTGGTGGGGGTGCTCCACGGTAGTGGGATCTTGGGCTATGTCCTTGCTCCATCTACCTAACCTGGTCATGGTTGGCCAGGATTTCTGAGTATTTTTTACTCTTTGCCACAGTGTGGCCCATGTCATCTGATGGTTAGCCGTGTGGCTTGAGCCTCAAAGGTGGTTGGTTCATATCCAGCCGCTGGCGTTGGATGTCCTATTTCTGGTGTGCCTTAGGGTGGCATTCCCCTGATCAGCTTGCCAGTGTTCCCATGGATTTCCTGCTCTGAAGGTGAATGGGTTGTCTGTGCCTCTGCTTGGCATGCTACTTGTAGGGGGGTCCTTTTCTAGGACATCTGTGTTGGGAATTTCTCTTCCCATTAGCCTGGTGACTTCGGACCTTGAGGACAGTTGTTGCCCTTACGGTATCATCCCTTTTCTTAGGGGTTATTCTCCTCCCTTTGAAGATAGTCTTTGTTTGAGGCTTCTCCTGGATGGGAGGCAGAAGGGTGGGATTGGTTCCCACTGGGGTCTTGCTAGCTCCAAGCAGACTTGTTGGGCCTTTATTTTGATAGATCCTTAGGTCTATGGCCTTGTCTATTTTCAGAGTTGGGTTGTACTTGTACTCTGTGGGGATGGCTGTGCTATCCTTATGCTCATTCCTGTACTTGTTTCGGGATTCTTTTGTTCCCCTGTTTTGGATCCCTGAGGCTGGGCTGGTCCAGCTGGCTGTGGGTCTGCAGGTCAGGATGGCCGAGCGGTCTATGGAACTGCGTTCGGTCGCAGTCTCCTCTGGATGTATGAGCTTTGTTGAGTCTATCCTGTTAGCTTAGTGTGCTAGGGTATAGATTTTCCTGGCTCCATTGATTTCAGAAGAGAGTTTACTCTGCCTTCTGAAGGTATAGTCTCATTCTCGGGGGGCCTCGATTGATGTTGTGTACCCCTTTTTAGGGATCTGTGTGTAGGTTCGGCGACTTAGGTTGCCTGGAGTGTGCCGTCTGTCTGGGGGTTACTTTTGCGGTCTGTTTCTTACTTGCTTGCTTCTTCCTCGCAAGTATCCTCTGTGTCGTCCTGTTATGGACTCTGTGTTCTCAAACTTTGGGTTTCTCACCTTGGTGTATTACACGCTTTTTCATGGTCGAATGCCTTGGTATTCTTGAAACTGGGAGGACTTTGCGTCTTCAGTTGCAATCCGTGCTTGCAGGATGTTGGAAAGACTATGTTCTGTCTCTGTGCCCGGTCTTATCCCGGGTTTCGCTTGGTATAGGCGTGGCCTACTTTCCCTGTTGGACCCCTTTTGGTCTCTGTGAGCTGAGCTCACTCGTGGAGGTTTTCTTTTTTGTATTAGGGGACCTTTTGGTTTCCTTGGTTCTCCTTTGCCTTGTTCCCTTGGGGGTTTCGGCTGGTGTCTCCTTCATCTGTGGAGATGAGCGGGGAAGACTGTTGTTGGGCGACGGTGTCTCCTGGAGGACTGTTGGCTCAGTCGAGTTAGTATGCGGTCTCTAGTTTGGCTTCTGGACTAACTGCGAGTCAGGTTTATTGGGGCTTTTCCTCTTAAAATTTTCTCGGCTTCGGACGAAGCATGATTTTTTATCGGGTACAGGTTCAGGCTTGGTGCCCTCAGTATGGGCCGCCTATTGTACCCTCCTGTCTTGGCATTCAGTGTCCTTTATAGCTTGGGTATTGTTTTCCCAAAAGTAATGAATGCAGCTGTGGACTCTTTCCATTTAAGAAGAAAAACATAAATTATGTTTACCTGATAATTTCCTTTTCTTCTGATGGAGAGAGTCCACAGCTCCTCTCCCATAATTTTATGTTGCGCGTCCTTATTCTCTTCTGGCACATTTCACCCTGCTATTTCTTTCTTTTTTTTTTTCAAGCAAGAGTCATTTTAGAAACAACATTTTTGTTTTGTTTTGACATTTCTTGAATTTTTTAAAAACCTGACACTTATGAGTTGCTTACATGTAAAAACATAAAAATGTTATTAATTCTGTATTTATTATATTTCTTTTCGAAGGTATATTAAAAATAAACATAATATTGAGGTTATTTCTCTCCTCCCTCTAGTTATTGGTGCCACCATGTAGAAGTCTAGCTTTCAATGCATTCCATTGCTGACGTGTTTGCACATGTGCAGCAACTCTTTTTCAGATACCTTCAGTGACTCCTAGGTTACAAAAGGTGGACCCCCTATAATTAGAGTGAGTTGTATGAAATGCATTTAATTCCCCTTTAAAAACACACTGAAACTAAGCATTTATGCTTTTCTTCTTTTTCTCTAAATATATACTTTTTGTTTTTGTTAAATGTCTCATACACATATAATGAAGCATGCTGATGGTTTTTGATACTACTATATAGAAATATAAATATAACATTGTAGGTATTTTATCCTGCATCAGTTGCACTTTTAACCCCTTGGGGTTGGACAATGTTTTGTGTAGGACGTCTGCCTGCCTTCTTCTTATTTAATGGCTCTAGACTTAGCCAAACAGAGGAGGAAAGGGATTTGGAAGTAGTAATAGATAACAAGCTAAAACTGAGATATACCAAAGCGCCAACTTAGCGAAGGCTGGGTCTGGACCAATAACAATAATGTCAAATAATTACAATGAACATTAATTTATTAGACAACAAGATAAAAAGTTAAAAACATGGATCCATGTGTAAACATTCAAATTTATACAACAATAATAGCTAAATGTTATAAAACAAGTTATAATAAAACCTATGTGGCTATTAAAATTCTAAGGTGAACAAACAGTAGCACCTAGGGAAGTAATTTAATCACAAATTACAAAAAGGATATAGAGGTTAATATGACAAAAATGACAATGGTTAAGATAACTCTGTCGACCTTTAACCATGTACTTAACACATAAGTGTAACCAAGTGGATCATGATGAATTGATAGAATTTATAAACAATGTACAGATATTTATAAAACTGTGAGTAAATTATGAAGAAAATATATGAAAATTGTGTGAGGGAATGTGATCTTCAAAAAAGTGATAATAAGAACAAAAATTGAGCCGTTAATCAAACAAAAATTTCAAAAAAAATCCACATAAACAAAAGCAAATGTCCAAAGTTGATGGAATGTGTTCAAATCGTGAGTAATCCAAAACTGTGAATAAGTGTAGTCAGTAAACCAATATAGGCTGTATGTCCCTTTAAGAAAAAGGAAAACATAAAAACGAAAAAGCAAATGTCTAAAAATTCTAAAAGGCGATAATAGTTATAATAATTATCCCAATGTTAATGCTGTATGCCAGTGTCAATACCCATTAGCCGTGTTCAAACCATATTCTATCTTCTTAGCAAATGTTTGTAACAATCCCTGGGTTATCCTTCTGTAAAAGAAAGATAAAATAGTGTAGTTTGTTTTAAAATCAATAAATATATGAAAATATGCTTACCAGTAGACGCGTTTTGGTCATGAGAAAACCTTTATCAAGGCGTCTTGATAAAGGTCTTCTCATGACCGAAACGCGTCGACTGGTAAGCATATTTTCATATATTTATTGATTTTAAAACAAACTACACTATTTTATCTTTCTTTTACAGAAGGATAACCCAGGGATTGTTACAAACATTTTCTAAGAAGATAGAATATGGTTTGAACACGGCTGATGGGTATTGACACTTGCATACAGCATTAACATTGGGATAATTATTATAACTATTATCGCCTTTTAGGATTTCTTTCATGTAATTAGCAAGAGTCCATGAGCTAGTGACGTATGGGATATACATTCCTACCAGGAGGGGCAAAGTTTCCCAAACCTTAAAATGCCTATAAATACACCCCTCACCACACCCACAAATCAATTTTACAAACTTTGCCTCCTATGGAGGTGGTGAAGTAAGTTTGTGCTAGATTCTACGTTGATATGCGCTCCGCAGCAGGTTGGAGCCCGGTTTTCCTCTCAGCGTGCAGTGAATGTCAGAGGGATGTGAGGAGAGTATTGCCTATTTGAATGCAATTATTTCCTTCTACGGGGTCTATTTCATAGGTTCTCTGTTATCGGTCGTAGAGATTCATCTCTTACCTCCCTTTTCAGATCGACGATATACTCTTATATATATATACCATTACCTCTGCTGATTTTCGTTTCAGTACTGGTTTGGCTTTCTACAACATGTAGATGAGTGTCCTGGGGTAAGTAAGTAAGCTTATTTTCTGTGACACTCTAAGCTATGGTTAGGCACTTTTTTATAAAGTTCTAAATATATGTATTCAAACATTTATTTGCCTTGACTCAGGATGTTCAACATTCCTTATTTTCAGACAGTCAGTTTCATATTTGGGATAATGCATTTGAATCAATCATTTTTTCTTACCTTAAAAAATTTGACTTTTTCCCTGTGGGCTGTTAGGCTCGCGGGGGCTGAAAATGCTTCATTTTATTGCGTCATTCTTGGCGCAGACTTTTTTGGCGCAAAATTTTTTTTTCTGTTTCCGGCGTCATACGTGTCGCCGGAAGTTGCGTCATTTTTTGACGTTTTTTTGCGTCAAAGGTGTCGGCGTTCCGGATGTGGCGTCATTTTTGGCGCCAAAAGCATTTAGGCGCCAAATAATGTGGGCGTCTTATTTGGCGCTAAAAAATATGGGCGTCATTTTTGTCTCCACATTATTTAAGTCTCATTATTTATTGCTTCTGGTTGCTAGAAGGTTGTTCACTGGCATTTTTTTCCCATTCCTGAAACTGTCATTTAAGGAATTTGATCAATTTTGCTTTATATGTTGTTTTTTCTATTACATATTGCAAGATGTTCCACGTTGCAACTGAGTCAGAAGATACTTCAGGAAAATCGCTGCCCGGTGCTGGCTGGAGCTACCAAGCTAAGTGTATCTGCTATAAACTTTTGGTATCTGTTTCTCCAGCTGTTGTTTGTATTGCATGTCATGACAAACTTATTAATGCAGATAAAATTTCCTTTAGTACTGTTACATTACCTGTTGCTGTTCCGTCAACATCTAATTTTCAGAGTGTTCCTGATAACATAAGAGATTTTATTTTTAAATCCATTAAGAAGGCTATGTCTGTTATTTCTCCTTCTAGTATACATAAAAGTCTTTTAAAACTTCTCTTTTTTCAGATGAATTTTTAAATGAACATCATCATTCTGATACTGATAATGGTTCTTCTGGTTCAGAGGTTTCTGTCTCAGAGGTTGATGCTGATAAATCTTCGTATTTGTTCAAGATGGAATTTATTCGTTCTTTACTTAAAGAAGTATTAATTGCATTAGAAATAGAGGATTCTGGTCCTCTTGATACTAAATCTAAACGTTTAAATAAGGTTTTTAAATCTCCTGTAGTTATTCCAGAAGTGTTTTCTCTCCCTGATGCTATTTCTGAAGTAATTTCCAGGGAATGGAATAATTTGGGTAATTCATTTACTCCTTCTAAAACGTTTTAAGCAATTATATCCTGTGCCATCTGACAGATTAGAGTTTTTGGGACAAAATCCCTAAGGTTAATGGGGCTGTCTCTACTCCTGCTATATTTTTAGCGGATGTTGCTGCAGCTTCAACTTTTTGGTTAGAAGCTTTAGCGCAACAAGTAACAGATCATAATTTTATAGCATTATTATTATTCTATAACATGCTAATAATTTTATTTGTGATACCATCTTTTCTTTCATGTAATTAGCAAGAGTCCATGAGCTAGTGACGTATGGGATATACATTCCTACCAGGAGGGGCAAAGTTTCCCAAACCTCAAAATGCCTATAAATACACCCCTCACCACACCCACAATTCAGTTTTACAAACTTTGCCTCCGATGGAGGTGGTGAAGTAAGTTTGTCCTAGATTCTACGTTGATATGCGCTCCGCAGCAAGTTGGAGCCCGGTTTTCCTCTCAGCGTGCAGTGAATGTCAGAGGGATGTGAAGAGAGTATTGCCCATTTGAATGCAGTGATCTCCTTCTACGGGGTCTATTTCATAGGTTCTCTGTTATCGGTCGTAGAGATTCATCTCTTACCTCCCTTTTCAGATCGACGATATACTCTTATATATACCATTACCTCTGCTGATTCTCGTTTCAGTACTGGTTTGGCTTTCTACAAACATGTAGATGAGTGTCCTGGGGTAAGTAAATCTTATTTTCTGTGACACTCTAAGCTATGGTTGGGCACTTTGTTTATAAAGTTCTAAATATATGTATTCAAACATTTATTTGCCTTGACTCAGAATGTTCAACTTTCCTTATTTTTCAGACAGTCAGTTTCATATTTGGGATAATGCATTTGAATTAATCATTTTTTTCTTACCTTCAAAAATTTGACTCTTTTTTTCCCTGTGGGCTGTTAGGCTTGCGGGGGCTGAAAATGCTTCATTTTATTGCGTCATTCTTGGCGCGGACTTTTTTGGCGCAAAAATTCTTTTCCGTTTCCGGCGTCATACGTGTCGCCGGAAGTTGCGTCATTTTTTTGACGTTATTTTGCACCAAAGATGTCGGCGTTCCGGATGTGGCGTCATTTTGGCGCCAAAAGCATTTAGGCGCCAAATAATGTGGGCGTCTGATTTGGCGCTAAAAAATATGGGCGTCGCTTTTATCTCCACATTATTTAAGTCTCATTTTTTATTGCTTCTGGTTGCTAGAAGCTTGTTCTTTGGCATTCTTTCCCATTCCTGAAACTGTCATTTAAGGAATTTGATCAATTTTGCTTTATATGTTGTTTTTTCTCTTACATATTGCAAGATGTCTCACGTTGCATCTGAGTCAGAAGATACTACAGGAAAATCGCTGTCTAGTGCTGGATCTACCAAAGCTAAGTGTATCTGCTGTAAACTTTTGGTAGCTATTCCTCCGGCTGTTGTTTGTATTGATTGTCATGACAAACTTGTTAAAGCAGATAATATTTCCTTTAGTAATGTACCATTGCCTGTTGCAGTTCCCTCAACATCTAAGGTGCAGAATGTTCCTGATAACATGAGATTTTGTTTCTGAATCCATAAAGAAGGCTATGTCTGTTATTTCTCCTTCTAGTAAACATAAAAAATCTTTTAAAACTTCTCTCCCTACAGATGAATTTTTAAATGAACATCATCATTCTGATTCTGATGACTCTTCTGGTTCAGAGGATTCTGTCTCAGAGGTTGATGCTGATAAATCTTCATATTTATTTAAAATGGAATTTATTCGTTCTTTACTTAAAGAAGTACTAATTGCTTTAGAAATAGAGGATTCTGGTCCTCTTGATACTAATTCTAAACGTTTGGATAAGGTATTTAAAGCTCCTGTGGTTATTCCAGAAGTTTTTCCTGTTCCTAATGCTATTTCTGCAGTAATTTCCAAAGAATGGGATAAATTGGGTAATTCATTTACTCCTTCTAAACGTTTCAAGCAATTATATCCTGTGCCGTCTGACAGATTAGAATTTTGGGACAAAATCCCTAAAGTTGATGGGGCTATTTCTACCCTTGCTAAACGTACTACTATTCCTACGTCAGATGGTACTTCGTTTAAGGATCCTTTAGATAGGAAAATTGAATCCTTTCTAAGAAAAGCTTATCTGTGTTCAGGTAATCTTCTTAGACCTGCTATATCTTTGGCTGATGTTGCTGCATCTTCAACTTTTTGGTTGGAAACTTTAGCGCAACAAGTAACACATCATGATTCTCATGATATTATTATTCTTCTTCAGCATGCTAATAATTTTATCTGTGATGCCATTTTTGATATTATCAGAGTTGATGTCAGGTTTATGTCTCTAGCTATTTTAGCTAGAAGAGCTTTATGGCTTAAAACTTGGAATGCTGATATGGCTTCTAAATCAACTCTACTTTCTATTTCTTTCCAGGGTAACAAATTATTTGGTTCTCAGTTGGATTCTATTATTTCAACTGTTACTGGTGGGAAAGGAACTTTTTTACCACAGGATAAAAAATCTAAAGGTAAAAACAGGGCTAATAATCGTTTTCGTTCCTTTCGTTTCAACAAAGAACAAAAGCCTGATCCTTCATCCTCAGGAGCAGTTTCAGTTTGGAAACCATCTCCAGTCTGGAATAAATCCAAGCCAGCTAGAAAGGCAAAGCCTGCTTCTAAGTCCACATGAAGGTGCGGCCCTCATTCCAGCTCAGCTGGTAGGGGGCAGGTTACGTTTTTTCAAGGAAATTTGAATCAGTTCTGTTCACAATCTTTGGATTCAGAACATTGTTTCAGAAGGGTACAGAATTGGTTTCAAGATGAGACCTCCTGCAAAGAGATTTTTTCTTTCCCGTGTCCCAGTAAATCCAGTAAAAGCTCAAGCATTTCTGAATTGTGTTTCAGATCTAGAGTTGACTGGAGTAATTATGCCAGTTCCAGTTCTGGAACAGGGGATGGGGTTTTATTCAAATCTCTTCATTGTACCAAAGAAGGAGAATTCCTTCAGACCAGTTCTGGATCTAAAAATATTGAATCGTTATGTAAGAATACCAACGTTCAAGATGGTAACTGTAAGGACTATCTTGCCTTTTGTTCAGCAAGGGAATTATATGTCCACAATAGATTTACAGGATGCATATCTGCATATTCCGATTCATCCAGATCATTATCAGTTCCTGAGATTCTCTTCTCTGGACAAGCATTACCAGTTTGTGGCTCTGCCGTTTGGCCTAGCTACAGCTCCAAGAATTTTTACAAAGGTTCTCGGTGCCCTTCTGTCTGTAATCAGAGAACAAGGTATTGTGGTATTTCCTTATTTGGACGATATCTTGGTACTTGCTCAGTCTTTACATTTAGCAGAATCTCATACAAATCGACTTGTGTTGTTTCTTCAAGATCATGGTTGGAGGATCAATTTACCAAAAAGTTCATTGATTCCTTAGACAAGGGTAACCTTTCTGGGTTTCCAGATGGATTCAGTGTCCATGACTCTGTCTTTAACAGACAAGAGACGTCTAAAATGAATTACAGCTTGTCGAAACCTTCAGTCACAATCATTCCCTTCGGTAGCCTTATGCATGGAAATTCTAGGTCTTATGACTGCTGCATCGGACGCGATCCCCTTTGCTCGTTTTCACATGCGACCTCTTCAGCTCTGTATGCTGAATCAATGGTGCAAGGATTACACAAAGATATCTCAATTAATATCTTTAAAACCGATTGTTCGACACTCTCTAACGTGGTGGACAGATCACCATCGTTTAATTCAGGGGGCTTCTTTTGTGCTTCCGACCTGGACTGTAATTTCAACAGATGCAAGTCTCACAGGTTGGGGAGCTGTGTGGGGATCTCTGACGGCACAAGGAGTTTGGGAATCTCAGGAGGTGAGATTACCGATCAATATTTTAGAACTCCGTGCAATTTTCAGAGCTCTTCAGTTTTGGCCTCTTCTGAAGAGAGAATCGTTCATTTGTTTTCAGACAGACAATGTCACAACTGTGGCATACATCAATCATCAAGGAGGGACTCACAGTCCTCTGGCTATGAAAGAAGTATCTCGAATTTCGGTTTGGGTGGAATCCAGCTCCTGTCTAATTTCTGCGGTTCATATCCCAGGTATAGACAATTGGGAAGCGGATTATCTCAGTCGCCAAACGGTGCATCCGGGCGAATGGTCTCTTCACCCAGAGGTATTTCTTCAGATTGTTCAAATGTGGGAACTTCCAGAAATAGATCTGATGGCGTCTCATCTAATCAAGAAACTTCCCATGTATCTGTCCAGATCCCGGGATCCTCAGGCGGAGGCAGTGGATGCATTATCACTTCCTTGGAAGTATCATCCTGCCTATATCTTTCCGCCTCTAGTTCTTCTTCCAAGAGTAATCTCCAAGATTCTGAAGGAATGCTCGTTTGTTCTGCTGGTAGCTCCGGCATGGTCTCACAGGTTTTGGTATGCGGATCTTGTCCGGATGGCCTCTTGCCAACCGTGGACTCTTCCGTTAAGACCAGACCTTCTGTCTCAAGTTCCTTTTTTCCATCAGGATCTGAAATCCTTAAATTTAAAGGTATGGAGATTGAACGCTTGATTCTTGGTCACAGAGGTTTCTCTGACTCTGTGATTAATACTATGTTACAGGCTCGTAAATCTGTATCTAGAGAGATATATTATAGAGTCTGGAAGACTTATATTTCTTGGTGTCTTTCTCATCATTTTTCTTGGCATTCTTTAAGAATACCGAGAATATTACAGTTTCTTCAGGATGGTTTAGATAAGGGTTTGTCTGCAAGTTCCTTGAAAGGACAAATCTCTGCTCTTTCTGTTCTTTTTCACAGAAAGATTGCTATTCTTCCTGATATTCATTGTTTTGTACAAGCTTTGGTTCGTATAAAGCCTGTCATTAAGTCAATTTCTCCTCCTTGGAGTTTGAATTTGGTTCTGGGGGCTCTTCAAGCTCCTCCATTTGAACCTATGCATTCATTGGACATTAAATTACTTTCTTGGAAAGTTTTGTTCCTTTTGGCCATCTCTTCTGCCAGAAGAGTTTCTGAATTATCTGCTCTTTCTTGTGAGTCTCCTTTTCTGATTTTTCATCAGGATAAGGCGGTGTTGCAAACTTCTTTTGAATTTTTACCTAAAGTTGTGAATTCCAACAACATTAGTAGAGAAATTGTGGTTCCTTCATTATGTCCTAATCCTAAGAATTCTAAGGAGAAATCGTTGCATTCTTTGGATGTTGTTAGAGCTTTGAAATATTATGTTGAAGCTACTAAATCTTTCCGAAAGACTTCTAGTCTATTTGTTATCTTTTCCGGTTCTAGAAAAGGCCAGAAAGCTTCTGCCATTTCTTTGGCATCTTGGTTGAAATCTTTAATTCATCTTGCCTATCTTGAGTCGGGTAAAACTCCGCCTCAAAGGATTACAGCTCATTCTACTAGGTCAGTTTCTACTTCCTGGGCGTTTAGGAATGAAGCTTCGGTTGATCAGATTTGCAAAGCAGCAACTTGGTCCTCTTTGCATACTTTTACTAAATTCTACCATTTTGATGTATTTTCTTCTTCTGAAGCAGTTTTTGGTAGAAAAGTACTTCAGGCAGCGGTTTCAGTTTGAATCTTCTGCTTATGTTTTTCATTAAACTTTATTTTGGGTGTGGATTATTTTCAGCAGGAATTGGCTGTCTTTATTTTGTCCCTCCCTCTCTAGTGACTCTTGTGTGGAAAGATCCACATCTTGGGTAGTCATTATCCCATACGTCACTAGCTCATGGACTCTTGCTAATTACATGAAAGAAAACATAATTTATGTAAGAACTTACCTGATAAATTCATTTCTTTCATATTAGCAAGAGTCCATGAGGCCCGCCCTTTTTTTTGTGGTGGTTATGATTTTGTATAAAGCACAATTATTCCAATTCCTTATTTTATATGCTTTCACACTTTTTTATCACCCCACTTCTTGGCTATTCGTTAAACTGAATTGTGGGTGTGGTGAGGGGTGTATTTATAGGCATTTTGAGGTTTGGGAAACTTTGCCCCTCCTGGTAGGAATGTCTATCCCATACGTCACTAGCTCATGGACTCTTGCTAATATGAAAGAAATGAATTTATCAGGTAAGTTCTTACATAAATTATGTTTTTGATATCATTAGAGTTGATGTCAGGTATATGTCTCTAGCTATTTTAGCTAGAAGAGCTTTATGGCTTAAAACTTGGAATGCTGATATGTCTTCTAAGTCAACTTTGCTTTCCCTTTCTTTCCAGGGTAATAAATTATTCGGTTATCAGTTGGATTCTATTATCTCAACTGTTACTGGAGGGAAGGGAACTTTTTTACCAAAGGATAAAAAATCTAAGGTAAATTTAGGTCTAATAATCGTTTTCGTTCCTTTCCTCACAACAAGGAACAAAAGCCTGATCCTTCATCCTCAGGAGCGGTATCAGTTTGGAAACCATTTCCAGTTTGGAATATATCCAAGCCTTATAGAAACCCAAAGCCAGCTCCTAAGTACCCATGAAGGTGCGGCCCTCATTCCAGCTCAGCTGGTATGGGGCAGATTACGTTTTCTTCAAAGAAATTTGGATCAATTCCGTTCACAATCTCTGGTTTCAGAACATTGTTTCAGAAAGGTACAGAATTGGCTTCAAGTTAAGGCCTCCTGCAAAGAGATTTTTTTCTTTCCCGTGTCCCAGTAAACCCAGCAAAGGCTCAGCATTTCTGAAATGTGTTTCAGATCTAGAGTTGGCTGGAGTAATTATGCCAGTTCCAGTTCTGGAACAGGTGCTGGGGTTTTATTCTATCTCTTCATTGTACCAAAGAAGGTCAATTCCTTCAGACCAGTTCCGGATCTATCAATATTGAATCGTTATGTAAGGATACCAACATTCAAGATGGTTACTGTAGGACTATCCTGCCTTTTGTTTAGCAAGGGCATTATATGTCTACAATAGATTTACAGGATGCATATCTGCATATTCCGATTCATCCAGATCACTTTTAGTTTCTGAGATTCTCTCTTTAGACAAGCATTACCAGTTTTGTGGCTCTACCGTTTGGCCTAGCATCAGCTCCAAGAATTTTTTCAAAGGTTCTCGGTGCCCTTCTGTCTGTAATCAGAGAACAGGGTTTTGGTATTTCCTTATTTTGGACGATATCTTGGTACTTGCTCAGTCTTCACATTTTCGCAGAATCTCATACGAATCGACTTGTGTTGTTTTTTCAAGATCATGGTTGGAGGATCAATTTACCAAAAAGTTCATTGATTCCTCAGACAAGGGTAACCTTTTTAGGTTTCCAGATAGATTCAGCGTCTATGACTCTGTCCTTGTCAGACAAGAGAAGTTTAACATTGATATCAGCTTGTCAAAACCTTCAGTCACAATCATTCCCTTTGGTAGCCTTATGCATGGAAATTTTAGGTCTTAGGACTGCCGCATCGGATGCGATCTCCTTTGCTCGTTTTCACATGCGACCTCTTCAGCTCTGTATGCTGAACCAATGGTGCAGGGATTACACAAAGATATCTCAATTAATATCTTTAAACCGATTTTACGACACTCTCTGATGTGGTGGACAGATCACCATCGTTTAGTTCAGGGGGCTTCTTTGTTCTTCCGACCTGGACTAAAATCTCAACAGATGCAAGTCTTACAGGTTGGGGAGCTGTGTGGGGGTCTCTGACGGCACAAGGGGTTTGGGAATCTCAGGAGGTGAGATTACCAATCAATATTTTGGAACTCCGTGCAATTTTCAGAGCTCTTCAGTCTTGGCCTCTTCTGAAGAGAGAGTTGTTCATTTGTTTTCAGATAGACAATGTCACAACTGTGGCATACATCAATCATCAAGGAGGGACTCACAGTCCTCTGGCTATGAAAGAAGTATCTCGAATTTTGGTTTGGGCGGAATCCAGCTCCTGTCTAATCTCTGCGGTTCATATCCCAGGTATAGACAATTGGGAAGCGGATTATCTCAGTCGCCAAACGTTGCATCCGGGCGAATGGTCTCTTCACCCAGAGGTATTTCTTCAGATTGTTCAAATGTGGGAACTCCCAGAAATAGATCTGATGGCTTCTCATCTAAACAAGAAACTTCCCTGGTATCTGTCCAGATCCCGGGATCCTCGGGCGGAGGCAGTGGATGCATTATCACTTCCTTGGAAGTATCATCCTGCCTATATCTTTCCGCCTCTAGTTCTTCTTCCAAGAGTATTCTCCAAGATTCTAAAGGAATGCTCGTTTGTCCTGCTGGTAGCTCCAGCATGGCCTCAGAGGTTTTGGTATGCGGATCTTGTCCGGATGGCCTCTTGCCAGCTGTGGACTCTTCCGTTAAGACCAGACTTTCTGTCGCAAGGTCCTTTCTTCCATCAGGATCTCAAATCCTTAAATTTTAAGGTATGGAGTTTGAACGCTTGATTCTTGGTCAAAGAGGTTTCTCTGACTCTGTGATTAATACTATGTTACAGGCTCGTAAATCTGTATCTAGAGAGATATATTATAGAGTCTGGAAGTCTTATATTTCTTAGTGTCTCATCATTTTTCTTGGCATTCTTTTTGAATACCGAGAATTTTACAGTTTCTTCAGGATGGTTTAGATAAAGGTTTGTCC
Organism: Bombina bombina; assembly: GCF_027579735.1. Classification (NCBI taxonomy): domain Eukaryota; kingdom Metazoa; phylum Chordata; class Amphibia; order Anura; family Bombinatoridae; genus Bombina; species Bombina bombina. The sequence goes on from NC_069502.1 coordinate 118,542,485, forward strand.
GCAAGTTCCTTGAATGGACAAATCTCTGCTCTTTCTGTTCTTTTTCACAGAAAGATTGCTAATCTTCCTGATATTCATTGTTTTGTACAAGCTTTGGTTCGTATAAAACCTGTCATTAAGTCAATTTCTCCTCCTTGGAGTTTGAATTTGGTTCTGGGGGCTCTTCAAGCTCCTCCTTTTGAACCCATGTATTCTTTGGTCATTAAATTACTTTCTTGGAAAGTTTTGTTTCTTTTGGCCATCTCTTCTGCCAGAAGAGTCTCTGAATTATCTACTCTTTCTTGTGAGTCTCCTTTTCTGATTTTTCATCAGGATAAGGCGGTGCTGTAAACTTCTTTTGAATTTTTTACCTAAGGTTGTGAATTCTAACAACATTAGTAGAGAAATTGTGGTTCCTTCATTATGTCCTAATCCTATGAATTCTAAGGAGAAATCATTGCATTCTTTGGATGCTGTTAGAGCTTTGTATTATTATGTTGAAGCTACTAAGTCTTTCCGAAAGACTTCTAGTCTATTTGTCATCTTTTCCGGTTCTAGAAAAGGCCAGAAAGCTTCTGCCATTTCTTTGGCATCTTGGTTGAAATCTTTATTTCATCATGCCTATGTCGAGTCGGGTAAAACTCCGCCTCGAAGGATTACAGCTCATTCTACTAGGTCAGTTTCTACTTCCTGGGCGTTTAGGAATGAAGCTTCGGTTGATCAGATTTGCAAAGCAGCAACTTGGTCCTCTTTGCATACTTTTACTAAATTCTACCATTTTTGATGTGTTTTCTTCTTCTGAAGCAGTTTTTGGTAGAAAAGTACTTCAGGCAGTGGTTTCAGTTTGAATCTTCTGCTTATGTTTTCATTAAACTTTATTTTGGGTGTGGATTATTTTCAGCAGGAATTGGCTGTCTTTATTTTATCCCTCCCTCTCTAGTGACTCTTGCGTGGAAAGATCCACATCTTGGGTAGTCATTATCCCATACGTCACTAGCTCATGGACTCTTGCTAATTACATGAAATAAAACATAATTTATGTAAGAACTTACCTGATAAATTCATTTCTTTCATATTAGCAAGAGTCCATGAGGCCCAACCTTTTTTGTGGTGGTTATGATTTTTTTGTATAAAGCACAATTATTCCAATTCCTTATTTTTTATGCTTTCGCACTTTTTTCTTATCACCCCACTTCTTGGCTATTCGTTAAACTGAATTGTGGGTGTGGTGAGGGGTGTATTTATAGGCATTTTAAGGTTTGGGAAACTTTGCCCCTCCTGGTAGGAATGTATATCCCATACGTCACTAGCTCATGGACTCTTGCTAATATGAAAGAAATGAATTTATCAGGTAAGTTCTTACATAAATTATGTTTTTTAGACATTTGCTTTTTTCGTTTTTTTGTTTTCCTTTTTCTTAAAGGGACATACAGCCTATATTGGTTTACTCATCATTTGACATTATTGTTATTGGTCCAGACCCAGCCTTCGCTAAGTTGGTCCTTTGGTATATCTTTCATTAGTTCTACCTTTCCGTATTTGACAACTAGGTGTCAACATATCAAAGCTAAAGGTCTCCTTTTTAGTAGGCGCTAGGTGTACACCATTGTTAGATAACAAGCTAAATATGGGTGCACAATGCAGGGCTTCTAAGGCTAATAAGATACTAGCATGTATTGAAAAAGGTATTGATAAAAAGGAAGGTAAGCAGAATTCTGTCACTATATAAATCCCTTATAAGACCTCACCTAGAGTATTGGAGTACAGTTCTGGGGACCAATCTCAAATAAAAGACATTGCAGACTTAGAAAAAGTTCAGATAAGGGCCAGAAAACTAATAAGGGAATGGAAAGTGTTTAGCTAAGGGCCACAAAACTAATAAAGGAATGGACAATTTAAACTATGAGGAGAGTTTAGCCAAATTGGGTCTGTTTTCTCTAGAAAAAAGGCGATGAGAGGTGACATGATTACTTTATATAAATATATTCAAGGCCCATATACAGAGATGGCAGAAGCTCTGTTTATACCAAGAAAATTGTTTGTGACAAAAGGACTCAATTTCAGGCTGGAGGAA